>NW_007248649.1:1221298-1243569 GCF_000164805.1 Carlito syrichta | reverse complement strand
TTATTCTTTCTTTCTTTTTTTTTTTTTTTTTGAGTTGGAGTCTCACTCTGTCACCCAGGCTGGAATGCAATGGCCACTCCCGGCCACCACAGCCTCGACCTGCTGGCTCCAGCGGTCCTTCCGCCTCAGTCTTCCAAGTAGTTGGAACTACAGGTGTGCGCTACCACACCCGGCTAATTTTTGATTTGTTGTAGAGATGAGGGCTTGTCAAGTTGCCCAGGTGGGTCTCGAACCCGCAGGCTCAGGCAATCCACTCACCTCGGTCTCCCAAAGTGCTGGAATTACAGGCTGAGCCACCGAGCCTGGCCTATTCTTTCTTATGAAATATTTTAAAATGAAATTTTAGTTGTTATGAGAATGTACCTTTAAAAAATATTTTTAGTAAAAATCTTAGTGATGAAAACATCGTTTTCCTGATTACCCGCTTTTTTTCTTGCTTTTATTTTATTTTATTTTATTTTTTGAGTCAGAATCTCTTTCATGTAGAAACACTCATTGCCACTTTAGCCTCGACCTGCTGGGGCTCAGATGATCCTTCTGCCTCAACCTTCCAAGTAACTGGAACTACAAGTGCATGCCACCACACCTGGCTAATTTTTAAATTTATTGTAGAGATGATGTCTTGCCATGTTGCCCAGGCTGGTCTTAAACTCCTAGACTCAGGCAATCCTCTTGCCTCGGCCTCCCAAAATGCTGAGATTACAGGTATTTTAAATTTTAATCTCATCTTCCACATCTTGATATTGTAGTAGAGCAAGGCTGAAAGGCAAATTCATAACATATAGATAACACAAGGACTTTCTTGAATAAGAATTCCTTCTTAGGCCGGGCGCGGTGGCTCATGCCTATAATCCCAGCACTTTGGGAGGTTGAGGTGAGAGGATTGCCTGAGCCCACGGGTTCAAGACCAGCCTAGTCAACTTGGCGAGACCTCATCTCTACAAGAAATCCCAAAAAAAGTAGCCGGGCATGGTAGTGTATGCCTGTAGTTCCAGCTACTTGAAAAGTTGAGGTGGAAGGATCACCTGAGCCCAGCAGGTTGAGGCTGTGGGGACCATGAGCATGCCACTGCACTCCAGCCTGGGTGACTGAGTGAGACTCCAACTCAAAAAAAAAAAAAAAAAAAAAGCCTTCTTTGGGGTCACAAAGACCAGTCAGTAGCACATTGACATTGGCAAACAGTGGGCAGGAAGATTTCTTCTAAAGGCCCCATCTAAAGTAAAACTTGGTCAACTATGTCATCAATACACCTCTAGAATCTGCTGCAGAGTACATTCCCTTCCTGTTTTAAACAGAGCTTAGCCAACCTGAAGATGACTTGGGCCTAAAGAGCATACTGTACCACAGAGTTAAAGAAATGATGCCAAGATAGTATAATAATCTTGACAAGAGTTCCTTATGTGTATTAGTTAGGAGTTAAGATCAGCCTCCAATACCAGAGACACAAGCTAAAATTGTTTTAGACAGATAGCTTCAGGACTGGGCAGGTTGGCTCACGCCTGTAATCCTGGCACTTTGGAAGTTCAAGGCAAGAGAAATGTTTGGGCCCAGGATTTTGAGACCAACCTAAACAACATAGCGAGACCTTGTCTCTACAAAATAAAACTTAAAAACTACCAAGTATGGTGGTGCATGCCTGTAGTTCCAGCTACTACTCAGGAGGCTGAAGCAGAAGGAGCACCTGAGCCCAAGAGGTCAAGGCTGCAGTGAGCCATGATCGTGCCTCTACACTTCAGCTTGGGCAACAGAGTAAAACCCAGACTAAAAAAAAAAAAAAAAAAAAAAAAAAAAAATATATATATATATTTAGTTTCTTATATATTTAAAAAAACACTGGGCTGAGGTGCAAGGATTGCCTGAGCCCAGCAGGTCGAGACTACAGCAGCCGTGAGCATTCCACTACACTCCAGCCTGGGAAACAGAGTGAGACTCTGACTCAAAACAAACAAACAAACAAACAAAAAACCACTGGCGTGGGCTGGAATGATAGCTTCGTGATCATCTATTAATAGGACCTGAGTTCCTTCTAACTCACCCCCACCTTCATTAGGGCAGGGCTTCCAGCCTCAGGGTCACCAGGTGATCCAAAATGATGGATGTAGCCCCAACATGATACTTACTCATAAGACGGAAAGAGAGGGAACCAACACTCAGCCTCCCACCTGAGTCAGTTACTTTTTTTTTTTTTTGAGTTGGAGTCTCACTGTGTCACTCAGGCTGGAGTGCAGTGGCATGCTCATGGCCACCGCAGCCTCAGCCTTGCCCTGTTGGACTCGGGCAATCCTTCCACCTCAGCCTTCCAGGAAGCTAGAACTACAGACACACACCACCCCCAGCTAATCTTTTTTTTTTAATATTTATTTTAGAGATGAGCTCCCATCAAGTTGCCCAGACTGGTCTCGAACCTGTGGACTCAGGCAATCCTCTCACCCTGGCCTTCCAAAGTGCTGGGATTATAGGCGTGAGCCACCATGCCCAACAGGGCCAGTCACTTTTAACGAGCCTTCCTGCCAGCCTAATGAAGTGCTGTGTCTGCATCTCACTGGTCATCCTGTCTGCCAGGCAACAGGAAACAGTATGTCCAGCAATAAGGAGCTCTGTCTCACTGAGTGGAGAAAGAACACTGGGCATCATACGAGGTAGCCATCCTAGCCATAAGGCTCTAAATGCATATCATCTCAATTTTTTTTTTTTTTAAGTTGGAGTCTCACTCCATCATTCAGGCTGGAGTGCAGTGGCACACTCATGGCCACCCCAGTGTCGACCTGCTGGGCTCTGACAATCCTTCTACCTCAGCCTTCCAAGTAGCCGGAATGACAGGCGCATGCTACCACACCTAGCTAATTTTTCATTTATTGTAGAGACAAGGTCTCACCAAGTTGCCTGCAGTGGTCTCGAACCCGCAGGCTCAGGCAATCCACTCTCCTCGGCCTCCCAAAGTGCTGGGAATACAGGCTGAGCCACAGATCCTGACCCATATCATCTCATGTTAATCCTAACAAGACACTTCTAAGATAGGTTTAGATAACTTATCTCTCCAACTTTAAAGCACAAGCTTTTAATTACTCTACTACCCTGCCTCCCCAATAATTAGCAATAGGAAGGTGTTTTAAAAGGTGTCAGTCATTGTCAAGGATTCCCAAAGGCTTGCACAAGAGAGAGAAGTAACACAGATGTAGAAGGCAGGACACCAGGCCCAGAAGCAAGGGTGTATCATGCTGAGAAAAAAGCCAGGGCTTGGAATACATGTGATTTAAAAAAAAAAAAAGTCTAGTTTGTGGACCCAGGTACTGGCAAGGGTTTGGTCACTGGGTGAAATAAAATTCCCACTTACGAGAGTTAGAATAGGTAGGACATTATCCTCTTTAAGGTTCCAATGAAGAGGAATGGCCGGGTACTCTCAGAAGCAGGTGTTCAGTGCTAGAATCTGGAAGAATTTATAGTAGTATGGAACATTGCCTCTTTCACAGTCACAGTCATGCTGGCATTCAGGATAGCCTTGTGTGTGCACAGGACTGTGGAGAACAGAAGAAGCATCATGACTCGGCATTCAGCCTGAGCTCAGGGGGCCACCTCTGGATGCACCTAGCATTCACACTTCGCAAGAGAGAAAATAGGATTGGATGCGTGTTTCAGCCGCCTATTGCTGCTTCAAAACCACCTCAAAGCTTAGCAGCTTAAAGCCAGTCATGCATTTAGCTCCTGAATTGTGATTTGTTTGCAGCTCAGCATGAATGACTTGAGTCTCTTCCACATGGCATCAGCTGGGCAGCTCAACTGGGGTTGGGGGCACCACTTTCAGATGGCTGGCCGGGCTTCGCTGGCTGTCTGATAGATGCACAATTAGGTCTCTGGGCCAGGGGCTTTGGTTCCTACCTTGTGGGCCTCTCTGAGGACTTCTTGGGTTTCTTCACAGCATGGGAGCTGGGTTCCAAGAGCAAATGTCCCAAGAGAACAAAGAAGCGCGTGGTCTCTTTATAACCTAGGCTGAGAAGCCATATAGCCATACTTTGTTGATTGAGGCAGTTATATAGTCTACCCAGGTTCAAGGTGAAGAGGTCATAAATCCCACCAATCCAAGGGAGGAATGTCAGGGTCATATTGTGGGAGGAGCAAGGGATAAGGGATTTGTTGCAAGCATCTTGAGAAAATAGGATTTGCTAAAACTGGTGTGTCTCTGTGTAATGTGGAGAAAATATACTAGGTGGCCTCATGTCAAGGGGCCTCATGGATATTTGACCTCCCCGGAGTCAGTGCCTGCATGGCTATCGTTAGCTTGGACATAGACTCCTGGTCCAGTGATCTGTGGTAGGTGGTAGCACTCATTTTGATTTATTGTAGAAATGAGGTCTCGCCAAGTTGCCCTGGCGGGTCTAGAACCCGGGGGCTCAGGCAATCCATTCACCTCAGCCTCCCAAGGTGCGGGATTACAGGCTAAGCCATCAAGCCCGGCTGGTAACACTCATTTTACCAACTATATGAGGCATGAACCATGGCCCAGGTTGGGTTGTAGGTGGGTCAGACACATAGACATGTGTGACACACCCAGTTCATAAGGTTAAATTGGGCACAGATTACTCACAAGCACCTTGAGAGTAGGGATCCAGTTTTATCTCTGTATCTTGAAAAGTGTTTGGCACTAGTGAGTGCTCAATAATAAGGGAAATACCAAGTATTTCATGAGCTAAGAGTTATTCTATCACCCTCACTCAAGTTCCTCATTAGTCTTTATTGTCAGTGAATCAGAACCAAATATGGCAATATTCATTTTTTTCTATTTTCTCCCAAGGTTCCTGGTTTAATTGCATTTCCCTCGCCTCCCATCCACTGGATCTGATAGTGTTCTCTATCTTTATTTTTAAGTTGTCTTTTTTTATGTGTGTGTTATTTTATTTACTTATTTTTCTGAGTTGGAGTCTCACTCCGTTGCCCAGGCTAGAGAGCAGCGGCATGCTCACAACCACCGCAGCCTCGACCTGCTGGGCTCCGGCGATCCTTCCGCCTCAGCCTTCTATGTAGCTGGACCTACAGGTACGTGCTACCAGGCCCGACTAATTTTTTGGTTTATTGTAGAGATGAGATCTCGCCAAGTTGCCCAGACCGCTCAATCCCTTCACCTCGGCCTCCCAAAGTGCTGGTATTATAGGCTTGAGCCACTACACCCAGTCTGTGTGTTTTATTTTTAACCATAAATTCAATATGGAAGGAACCAGAGAATGGTCATAACTGAACACTAACAAGCAAGTGGAGGTGGAGATGAATTGGCCCCAATTTGGAAAGTGAAGGGACCCTGGAGAAGAAGCCAGCAGATCATTACAACCCTCAAAGCAGCTCTTTCTTTTCTTTCTTTCTTTCTTTCTTTTTTCTTTCTTGATTTGGAGTCTCACTCTGTCACCCAAGCTGGAATGCAATGCAATGGCATGATCACGGCTCATTGCAGTCTTGACCTCCTGGGCTCAGGTGATCTGCCCTACTTAGCCCCCCGGAAGTAGTTGGGACTACAGGCACACATCACCATGCCTGGCTACATTTTTTATTTTTATAGAGGCAAGGTCTTGCTGTGTTGCCCAGGTTTGTCTCGATTTCCTGGGCTCAAGCTGTCCTCCTGCCTCAACCTCCCAAAGTGTTGGGATTACAGGCGTGGGCCACTGCACCTGACCTGAGGCAGCTCTTTCTAACCTAGCCATGGGCTTCACTTCTTTGACCTCTAGGGGGTCCGCAAAGAAAAGAAATACGTGTTATAGGTCAGGCTTGGTGGCTCAGCCTGTAATCCCAGCACTTTGGGAGGCCGAGGCGATGGATTGCCTAAACCCGCGGGTTCGAGACCCAACTGGGCAACTTGGTGAGACCTTGTCTCTACACAACATCAAAAATTAGCTGGTCGTGGTAGCGCGCACCTGTAATTCCAGGTACTTGGAAGACTGAGAAAGAAGGATCGCCAGAGCCCAGCAGGTCGAGGCTGCAGTGGCCGGGAGTGGCCACTGCACTCCAGTCTGGGCGACAGAGTGAGACTCCAACTCAAAAAAAAAAAAAAGAAATACGTGTTATATTAAGAAAAGGAGGAAATAGTCACTTTTAGGTGATGATACAAGCACAAGATAAGAATTGTTTCTTCTCTGGGCAGGAAGACAAATTAGCAAAGTAAGAGGAGCTGTAAATCCTTTGTGAGATGTTCCCCAGCCATCTCTGAACGTTGCTGAAGCTAAGCCAGTTAATGGAGTGAGCTCGTAAATCATGAGATCCACTTATCTCATGCCTCCATGAAATCTATGCAGAAATTCCTCCATCTTGTCACAAATAGGAGCGGATTCCTTTTTACCCAGTGTGAATGTGCCACCCCTGTCCCCTTACAAATGGACCCCCATCCTTCCTCTCTCTTCCCTGTGGCTGAGAGAGAGGGTTAACCTGGGGAAGCAGCCAAATGGCTCAACATCAGGACCTGTGCTGTAGGTGAGGCTGGAGCATGGGCACGGAGTACCAGGGCGGGAGGATGCAAGGACAAGTTATCAGATAATTCTCTGGTTAAACAGGAAAAACTAAGGCTAGTTGTTAAAACCAAAGAGGCAGGAGAGGGGGCTCAAAGTCTGGCATATGAATTAGAGGCACGAGTTAGAGGCAGACTAGAAAGGGCCGAGTGAAGCTGAGCGTTCCCAGTCTGCCTTTAGTGGCCACTGGACACATCACTGGGGCTCAGCTTGGCCTAAGAATGAGAGTGGAAAGGACAGTGGGTGACCAAGACCTTCTTTTTGCCAGAGTTGCCCACTTTCCCCATTAAGTTAGGAAACCTAGTTCCAGAGAGACTGTGTGAATAACAGACACCGAACAGGGGCTTGTGCTCCTGCAGATCTCACCCTCCCCCCCAGAACAGTGCAAGTAGCCCAGCGGGGGGTGACAGTACCACCTGCACCTTTGACCATATCCAGAGTAGGTGATATGAGGTCCAATACTTTCTTTTGAGTTAAAATAAAGTTAATCGGAATACATACACTTGTAATTTTCTCTCCTTAAATGAATATGGGTGTGTTTGTTTAAAGATTTTTGGCTCCAGTAAGAAAATGTCTGCCAGGCTCGGTGGCTCAGCCTGGGCAACTTGGTGAGACCTCATCTCTACAATAAATCAAAAAATTAGCCAGGTGTGGTAGCGCATGCCTGTAGTTCCAGCTACTTGGAAGGCTGAGGCGGAAGGATCGCCGGAGACCAGCAGGTCGAGGTTGCAGTGGCCGGGAGTGGCCACTGCACTCCAGTCTGGGCGACTGAGTGAGACTCCAACTCAAAAAAAAAAAAAAAAAAAGAAAATGTCCAACTCAACCAGCACAGACCAAAGGGAAATGCATTGGCTCGTGTAATAAGGCTGGGGAGGGGCGGGAAGTTGCTGATTCCCGGGACAGCAAGAACCAGATACAACTGGACGGAGGACCAGGCAACTCAGTGACTCACACATAGTAAGGCTTCTCCAGTTTTTTGTCTATCCTTCATTCCCTGAAGCCAGCTTTCCCTCCAGGGCTATAACTATAGCAACTCATAGCTCCAGGGAGATTTCCATCTCTACCACCAGAGCAGGAGGGATCGCTTTCCCTGGATCCAATTTGTAAAAGTCTTCCAGGAAGAATTTCATTAGACTGTCTGGGTTTCATGCCTAACCCTGTAAAAATGATTCCTGAAACTGATGGGTGGTAGATGGGAGGGTGGAAGGGCGGGCAGACAGTTAGGGGGATGGTTGGTGGTTGGGTGATTGGGTAGGTGGGTGGGTGGTTGTGGGGGAGAGGATACAAGGACCAGCAGTTTCTAAAGGGAACTAGAACACAATGAACTGAGACAGTCCAGCATCCTGGCCAAATACAGTGATATCCACCATGAAATTTGTCCCGCTTTCCCTTTCCTCTGACTTATCCACATTCGAGAGTCAGAATCTGAAAATGGGCCAGGTTCTTTGAATGGTGGATTTACTGATGCTTTTCATTTCTTCTTAGTGCATTTCTAATATTTTCCAAATGTTCTATAGTAAATACATATTACCTTGTAATATATGTCTTTCTAAAAAGAATCGGGTGAATACATTTCATTAACCAAGGCAGAAATATTAAAAACCGAAAGAGAAGAATTCTAATTGTAAGTCTAATATTCTTGTAGCATGAATGACTTTTGAAACTTATTTGTGAAACAGAATGACTATCTCTAACTGGTGACCAGGACCAATTTTTTCGAAAGGAGGAAGAATTCTGAAGAGGAAGGTAGGAAATCCTCAAAGCTTTGCTTCCAGCGTGGAATGTATGTTTGTCTACATGCATTTCTGTAATCCAGACCAAACTTGGACACATTCTGCCCATCTGTCCTTGGGAACTATGAGAGAATCAAGGAAATTTCTGGGCCTCACCTCACTACTTAGGGCAAGAGAGGAAGATAGTAAGGATATCAAGAACCTGGGAAGTTAAATGCAAACAAAGCAGAACTGGAAAGATTTTCTCTCCCCATAACATATAATGTCTAATCACATGGATTCTTTTCACATTTTTACCGTAAGAATCATTTCATGAAAATCATTAACCCGAAAAAAATATTTTGAATGAAAAGCAAAAATGTCCTCCACTTTAAATTTTCTTCTATGTGAATGTCTGCAATTGCTAAAATTTCTACAAGTTTTTCTTGAGTTGGGGCCTCACTCTGTCACCCAGGCTGGAGGGCAGTGGCACAATCACGGCTCACTACAGCCTTGACCTCTTGGACTCAGACAATCCTCTTGCCTTAGCCTCTTGAGTATCTGGAACTATAGGGGCGCACCATCATGCCCCACTAATTTTTTGATATTTTGTAGAGACGAGGTCTCACTATGCTGCCTAGGCTGATCTTGCACTCCTGGGCTCAAGCAGTCCTTTCACTTCAGCCTCCCAAAGTGCTGGGATTATAGGCATGAGCCACTGTGCCCAGCCAGATTTCCACAATTAACATGTATATCTTTCTTTTTTTTGTTTTTGTTTGTTTTGTTACCATGTACAGAACATACAGTTTTTTAACTTTCCATACAGTTAAAAAAAATTATTGAAAATAAAATCCAGTTAAAATTTCTTTTCTTTTTTTTTTTTTTTAGTCAGAGTCTCACTCTGTCACCCAGGCTGGAGTGCAGTGACATGACCACAACTATCACAGCTTCAACCTTCTGGGCTCAGGTGATCCTTCCACCTCAGCCTCCCAAGTAGCTGGGACTATAGGTGCACACCACCACACCTGGCCGATTTTTTTATTTATTGTAGAGACAAGGCCTTGCCAAGTTGCCCAGGCTGGTTTTGAATGCCTGGGTTCAGGCAATCCTCTCACCTCAGCAAATCCTGTTAAAAAAAATTTTAAATCCTTTTTTATTCCACCAGGCAGGCTAACAAAGCAGTTTTCAATTTTCAGGATTGCTGTGGAGTCTCTGCTTATCTCTTTCTAAAAAAGAGAAAGGGAGAAGGGACTGGGAGGGGACCATGGCATGGAGTTACACAGATGACTTCCTCTAGCAGCCCAGGGGAGCACACGTGGTTTCCTGACAAGAGCAGGAACACTGATCAGTCGTGCTTGGAGGTCTTACCAGGGTCAGTGGGAGAGAAAGCTAGTTAGAAACCCTGGACAGAGAAAATACTAGAAGGCTTCCCTAAAGATGTCCCTGGGATTCATTCATTTAGCAAACATTTCCTGAGTGCCACTAGGTACTAGAGTATTGATACAGAGGGGAGGTGAGATAGCTTAGAAAAACCCACAGGCCCTGCAGCCAGACTGCCTGTATTTAAAGCTGTGTATGTGTCTCTGGGCAGGTTACCTAACCTTTCTCTTATGATACTGCTCGAAAAATGACATGAGTTCACATATATGAATGCCCTGAGTAGTGAGTGCCTAGATTGTGGTTAGGATTTTTTTTTTTTTCTGAATCAGAGTCTTACTCTTATACTCAGGCTGGAGTACAGTGGCATGATCATCGCTTACCACAGCCTTGACCTGCTGGGCTCAGGTGATTTTTCCACCTTGGCCTACTGAGTAGCTGGGACGACAGGCATTTGCCACCATGCTCAGCTAATTTTTTAATTTTTGTAGAGACAGTGTCTCATCCAGGCTGGTCTCAAACTCCCGGGCTCACTCAGTTTTTCCCGCCTCAGCCTCCCAAAGTGCTGGGATTCTAGGTGTGAGCCACTGGGCTGGGCTGTGGTTAGGATTCTGTAGTGCTGGTTGTTAATATTATCTCTGCATGTACAGAGTTCACAGTCTAGTAGCTGAAACAGCACAAACTGCAAGTCTGTGGAATTAGATAGAGGACCTGATAGGTTCATTTTATTGTGATATAGAGTAGCTGGGAGGCTCCTTGCTGAGCAGTTGGTAGGCATGCATGCTGCCAGAACTCTAGGCCGGGACGCCATGTTTAGGTCATTGGGTCACAGAGGACATTCTCACAAAGTGAGTCACTCTACGTGGGAATGGTGGGATGATGATGAGGACTTTGACTGAGTACTTACTCTGTGACGGGCACTTTTCTAAGTGCATCATGTGAACCAACTCACTTAACTCCTCAGGTTATAAGTGCATTGTCACTCTCATTTTACTGACAGAGAAATCGACACACAGAGAGCTGACATGACCTGCTCATGATCACACAGGTAGCATGTAGTCTGGGATCTGAACCCAGATAGTCTGTGTTCAGAATCAGCCTGCATATTACCAGTGTTGCCGTGCAGGTGTACCACTGACATTGACCACCAAGGACTTGTGCAAAGCGTAACCCTGGATACTAGGTGCCCGCTTATTTGAGTCTCATTCATCTGTTCCTTCAGTTGACATTTACTGAGCACCTTGTCTAAGTAGGGCACAGTGGGCCCTGGTGGGGGGAAAGAGGAAGCCAGGATCCTCCTGTCAAGAAGCAGTTCTGGGAGATAAGGATTGTGCCCAAATTCAGCGTAGCAGATATATGAGGAGGGACCCCCAAAACCTCTGGAATTTATTTAACAAAAATTGTGCATTTTTTCTTACATGTGACTTCAGTCACCTCCAAAGTACTCTCTATTTAATGTAGTACACATATCAAGATGCTTTTTCCACGGTTCGCAACAGTTTTTCAACTCGTCAATTTTAGTGCCTTTTAGCGCTTCTGCCATTTTTTGTTTCACCTCTGCCACATCAGCAAAGCATTTCTTTTGGAGAAATTTTTTCATCTGGAAAAACAAAAAAAGTCGCTGGGGACAGGATCAGGTGAATAGGGAGGGTGGGATATGGGGGTCATGCCACTTTTGGTCAAAAACTGCTGAACACTCAGCGCAGTGTGGGCAGGTTGTGTGTGTAAATCACCCATCGTGAAATGGGCAAACGCACTGAATGAATCTCAAAAAAAAATTCACTGAAGCTGAACTCAGTCTCTCACAACAATGCTAGCTGGTACACTGATGGGTTCCTAGAGCATTTACCTAACAGGGGAAGCCCATACTACAAGGACCTGCCCTCCGAAAGATAATTCCAGTTTTTGGGGGGTCTCCCCTTGTAGTGGCTTGGAGACACAGAGGAGGAAGGATGACTCTTGGTTGGGGAGAGAAGATGAGTTTGTGCTGGGTCTTTGAGAGCAAATAGCTTGTTCAAGAAAATGGCATTCCAGTCCTAGGGAAGAGCATGAGGAAGGGCATGAACCAGGACAGTGCAGAACAGCAGAGCTTGGCTGCAGCACATAGGGCATGTGTACTGTCATTACATTTTTCCCACCTTTCTGCCTTACCTCTTGATATTTTCCCATCTGCCTGTCATTATCGACTTTTTGCTAGTTTACATAGTTTGTGCTATAATTAGTAATCGTGAAATGCAAAAGGCTGAGAAATAGTTATATATACAGTCCTTTATTGTTTTTAAAAAACCACTTCATTCATTAATGTCAACACTCAAGGTTAAATAGCATTAAATCATGAAACATGCAAAACTCTATAAACACTGTAAGTGAGATCCTCATTAAAATTAATTTATTTTTATTGGGCATGCACTCGATTCTAGTTTTCTTTGAAAATGCAGCATTTATATCTGTTGTAAAATATGGCAATAAGCCCCACGTTGCTGTAGCCAGTACTACTTCCCAGCTGGAGAGGAGATGGGATTCAATGTTGGCTTGTCTGTGAAGGTTCCCCATCTAGAAAGCCCAAAGTCTTCTCTGCCATAAGAACATACTTGCATTTCCTCTCCTATGGGCATCTGCTTCTGCCACTAACTAGCTGGGTAACTTTGGGAAAGCTGCTCCATTTCCCTGAGCCTCAGTTTCCCAATGTGCAAAATACAGAAGCTAGACTAAATTATTTCCAAGTCAACAGTTCTCATGCTGAAGTATGCTTCAATAGCACCTGAGTAACTTCTTTACAATGCAGAATTCCAGGTCACCACTGCAGGGTCTAATTCAGCAACCTGGGATTTGGCCCAAGCATCGGCCGTTCTCATGAGCACTCCAGATAGTTCTCAAGCAGGGAGACCGAGGACCACACTTGGAGAGAGCCACTCTAAGCTCCTATCCTGTCTCAGTGTTCTGAGTCTTTCTTGAGACACATGGCAAGTAAATTCTAGGAGAAGAAAGAAGAAGAAAGGGTTTGGGGAGGAAGAGAAAAAAGTTAGAAACATTCTTATTATCCTTGGGAAAATAGGTCTGAAGGGCCCGTGCTGTGGCTGCCAGGGCTAAGCTGCTTGCCCTGAACCCTCCATCCCCTGAGCCCTTCCTCCCCTGAGCCCCTGTGTGCTCCCCTCTCAGCCACACACCATAGAAGCTCGACCACAAGCTGCCTTTTACAAGGGAGACCCCAACACTCGGAATTTATTTGTTGAAAAATTGTGTATTAATTCTTATATGTTTAAACTTCAGTCACCTGCAAAGTACTCTCTGTTTGTTGCAATACACCTATCGAGATGATTTTTCCACTGCTCAGAATAGTTTTGAACTTGTCAGTTTTGATGCCTTTTAGTGCTTCTGCGTTTTTTTTGTTTCACGTTTTCCACACCAGCTAAACTTTCCCTTTGAGGATTTTTTCATCTGGGAAACATAAAAAGTCACCTGGGGTGAGATTCGGTGAAGAGGTAGGGTGTGGCATGGGGGCCATGCCGTTTGGGGTTGAAAACTGCGAACATTCAGCAGGGTGTGAGCAGGTGTGCTGGTAAATCACCCATCATGAAATGGGCAAACGCATTGAAAGAATCTCAAAAAGAAAAATCCACTGAAACTGAACACAGCCTCTCACAACAATGCTAGCTGGTGCACTGATGTGAAGTTTAGTGGGGGGAAGCCTTTAACAAGGGACCCACCCTCCAAAACATAATTCTGGTTTTTTTTGGGGGGGGGTTCCCTCCTAGTATGCTGCCTAACTTTCCCCATGAATGAATGTCTTAGCTCCCTTAAAGTGTGAGTCCTCCAGCGACAGGGTCTGCTTTGACCTGTTAGGAATTGATAGCAAGCCCTGCACAGTGCCATCTGAGCCCCAAAAGACCTGATGAGATAGCAACACCAGTGAGATGGTGGCCAACTGAATCCTGGAAGTAGAGCATTTTTTAGATTTCCACTGGGGGAAAACCTTCCCCAAGTATTTTTCCCTTGGTGTCTAAGCACCATTACTTTAAAAGACTGGCTCCCTCCATGTGGATCTGAGAGGGCTAGACGGAGAGCTCTACTTTCCCCTAAGGAGGTCTTCTTCCTGAGAGCAGAGTTCAGAGTGGTGAGTACAATTAGGCATTTTTTGTGTTTTTAAATTATTATTTCTTTTTATTGTAGAGATGAGGTCTCGCCAAGTTGCCCAAGTTGGTCTCGAACCCACAGCTCAGGCAGTCCACTCACCTCAGCCTCCCAAAGTGCTGGGATTACAGACTAAGCCACCAAACCTGGCCCATTTTTTGTTTAAATGAGGGACTGCTTAGTACAAGAAGTTGAAATAATAATAATAACAGTAGGTAAAGCTTTATGCCAGCTGTCTTAGTTCATTTGGGTTGCTATAACAAAATGCCTTAGACTGGGTGGCTTATAAACAACAGAAATTTATTTCTCGGCTCTGGAGACTGGGAAGTCCAAGATCAAAGTGCCTGCAGATTTGGTAGCTGGTGATGGCTTGTTTCCTAGGAAACAGATGGTGTCTTCTCACTGTATCCTTTATGGTAGAAAGGGCTAGCCTAAGTTCTGAATCTCTTTAATAAGGGCACTAATCCTGTTCGTGATGTCTCTATCCTCATGAACTAATCACCTCCAAAATGTTCCACCTTTTAATACCATCATCTTGGTGATTAAATTTTAATGTATTAATTTGGGGGAGATACAAACATTCAGACCACAGCACCAGGCAATTTTCTTTCTTTCTCTCCCTTCCTTTCTTTCTTTCTCCCTCCCTCCCTCCCTTCCTTCCTTCCTTCCTTTCAGGTCTCACTCTGTTGCCCATGCCACAGTGCAGTGGCTTGATCACAGCTCACAGCAGCCTTGACTTCCTGGGCTCAGGGAGTACCTGAAATGAGTAGCTGAAACTACAGATGCACACCACCACGCCTGTGTTGATTTTTTAACTTTTTGTAGAGACAGGTCTCACTATGTTGCCCAGGCTGGTCTCAAACTCCTGGGTTCAAGTGATCCTCCCACCTAGGCCTCCCAAAGTGTTGGGATTACAGGTGTGAGCCACTGAACTGGGCTTACCAGGCTTTGTTCTTTGCAATTTGCCTGCATTAACCCATTTAAACCTTACAACAAATCTCTGAGAAAGATATTACTATTATATTCATTTCTAAGAAACTGAGTCATAAAAGGGTTCAGCAACATGTTGAGCATCACACGTTGAGACCTAGGATTCCAGGCAAGGCAGTTTGCCTCTGGAGCTGAAATTCTTCACCACTTTGCTCTACTCCTCTTACATTTGCTGAGGACTCTGAGTTCCTCCTCGGCTGTGGCTTGTAATCCCAAAGAGATCCTGAACGATCCCTCTCCCAATTTTCCTGTTTGCATCTGGGTTTGGGGGAAGACTATGTGGAGGAAGAGCCAAGTGTTGGGGGCCAGACAGGGCAGGCTCAATGCCTGACTGCACGGTACATATCAGAAACCTTAGGGAAGCAGGTAGCCTTGTGAGCAGACAAAACACAGGGGCTGCTGGGTGGTGGAGATCAGCCTCTCCAAGGCCCTGCTGCCAGCCTCCATGCAGTGGCAAGAGGAGCTGGAGCCAAGGACGGACTATCTACCCCACCCTGGTAACTTTCAGGACAAAGGACTGATGCATTTTCCTTGAAGGTTGCCCTCTTCTTTTCTCTGAGTATGCTCCTCTTATCCTCCAGTTGATGAGAGGAACAAGACAGAATGCCTTGTGCAGAGAAAATTTCCTCCTGTAGGAGGTGAGTGGCTAGACTTTCACTGTAAGGGTGTGTCACCCTCTGATGAGAAGCAAACACACCTAAGCGGACAACAGGTGTAGGCTTGGAAAATAACCAGCTGACCAACGCTTTGGAAGCCACTTACTGCCATGGAGTTGTTCTCCTCATCTTTTTTTTTTTTTTTTTTGGATCCGGAGTCTCACTCCATCACCCAGGCTGGAGTGGTGTGGCACACTCACGGCCACCCCAGCATCAACCTGCTGTGCTCTGGTGATCCTTCCACCTCAGCCTTCCAAGTAGCTGGAACTACAGGCACATGCCACCACGCCTGGCTAATTTTTTAAATTTATTGTAGTGACGAGGTCTTGCCAAGATGCCCAGGCTGGTTTCAAACCCCCGGACTCAGGAAATCCTCTCATCTCAGCCTCCCAAAGTGCTGGGATTACAGGCTTGAGGCACCGTGCCAGGCCCATCTTTTTTCTCCTTGTTTTTCAGTGCGTGGGAGCTGTGCTAAGTAGCAGTCTTTTCAGACACCCCATTGAGATGCAGAGTCACCCCTCCTCATCTACCTTCCGAGTCCTGGGATCCAGGCTTCTTACAGAGGGGAGAAATGAGGGCAGGGCTAAAGAGGAACATATAAAAAATAAATGAGCCATTCATAAAAATGAATATTATTACCAAAAGGAGCCGCCTGCCAATAGCTCCACATATCTATTCACTCAGCCGCTGCCTCTGTACCAACAAGGAATTAGGCCAATGCATCATCTTCTTAGTGGCTGCACAGTTGATTTACTATTAACTTTAAACAACCAATTGTGAAATGAGCACTTCACTTTGCCATAATGATGATGAGGTTTCACCCAAACTATTTTTTTTATAATGTAAGCCTGGAAATTGGTAAAATAAATTCAGCTGTGCTTAGCCCTCTCTCAAAGAGTCAGATTTTCAGGTGGGGGGAGACTGCTTAATTCAACCAGCTTCATGAAGTCACTTCCACAGATTCTAGTTAATTTTCTTTTTCTTTAGCCATCTCTAGTTTGGGACAGATGTTTCCACAAATTCTACAAACTGGCTTTCTTTTTCTTTAGCTTAGAGTGTCTTTCCCTGAAAATCCAAAATTCCAAGATGTTGGACTTTTTGCTGTATACCTGAGTAACCACAGATTGCTTCTTTTTCTTTACACTGGAAGGCACACGTCTTGGACACCTCCCTTCTCCTCTGAGGCCTGCACATCTATCTATGAAAGAAGCCCGCAGAGGGCCCTTGTGTTGACAGCTCGATCCCAGAGACAGTCTGAGCACCTGTTTCTTATTTCTTGCTTGGCAGTCTGCTGGGTCTCATGCATCTTTTTGTTCCTTGCCTCTCACAGTTGGTGTCGTGTTCGTCTAAGTTGTGACTGTAAAGAACGGCGCCCGACTTCCACATGTGGCTTGTGGCATCAGGGTCATTACTTTGCAGCCACCCCTTGTAAATCTCTACAGGCTACGAGCCTGTGTCTGTCCCCCGCGGTTCCGAGAACAATCCACAGCGAACACTGACAGGAAGGGCCATTATGGTCACTGATGTTCTCACCATCTGGAATGGTTACAGTTGTCAGGCTCTGAGATGACTCACTGTGCTGAGGAATCATTTCTCTAATGGCAGCACTAATCAGAGGCATGAGGCCGTTGCTAAGTGCTGCTGCGTGAAGAAAATACCCTGCCAGATGCAAGGAGGGGCCGTTGATTTGCTTCTGCCGTCTGAAAATGGAGCGGCTCAGAATGTCAACCTTGCATCCATCTAATAACGGGCCATCCCCCCCTCGGAAACTGGTACCTGGGGGCCAGCTTTCGGGAGCGCCAGGTTGTTTCTATGGGCAGAGGCCCTGGGCTGGGCTGTCTGCTCTTCTTCTCTGTGGTCTGCCGGGCAGTTCTCCTATGAAGGCTTAGCAGTTTGGTGTGGAAAGGGCGGCCCAAACAGATGTGGAAACAGCTTTGTATGCAATTCCTTTCCTTCAGTGTCTACCCCAGTGCTGTTCTGTGCAAACCCTAATCTCACCCAGGGACCCCTCCCCACCCCCACTATCAGTGTTGGCCCCTGTGGAAATTCCCACCAGCAGCTGGTGGCAAAGGTTGGGCTCAAGTGCAAACTGAACCTTAACTAGGTGCCGAGCACCTGGCAAGCCCCGGAAGCAGCAGAGCACAGGGCAGGGTTCCTGCCATCAAGGTGCTTACCAGATTTCACTGCAGGGGTCCTCCCCTAATGAAGTCTATCTCCCAATCCTTCTCTGACTGTGGGAGTAAGCAGTTTCACAGGTGTTTTTTAAAGCCCACTTGGAGGCAGCCTGGGGGTGGGGGTGAGATGGGTGTTAGCTGAGAGCAGAATAATGACTTCAGCCCAGACCCTGATCCTGGGGGCCAGGTGACCCCTTTCCTCACCGGAAACCTGTCATATCAGGAGGCCTATCTGCACCCCAACTTTCAACTGACAGGGGCCTCTGCAAGTAGTGAGGAACAGCCAGAAACAAGCCTGAAGCACTAAGCAACAGCCACTCCCAGAAGCTCTTCACCAGGCCTGCCTGCTCGGCCTGCAGGTGTTAGTGAGAAGGTCCATCCATCTAGACGTCTCTACGCGACAGTATTCAATTCAGGATACCTTGACGGTAACAGGAGGTGTGAGTCCAAATAAATCAACCCTCCCTATGGAATGAAAACTTTCTCTTTTTTTTGAAACAGGGTCTCATTCTGTCACCTGACTGGAGTGCATTGGCATGGTCACAGCTTACCACAGCCTTGACTTCCTGGGCTCAGGCAATCCTTTTGCCTCAGTCTTCCAGGTAGTTGTGACTACAGGCACATGCCACCATGCCTAGCTAATTTTCTGATTTGTTTGTAGAGATAAGGTCATGCTATGTTGCCCAGGCTGGTCTCAAACTCAAGCAGTCCTCTCACCTTGGTCTCCCAAAGTGCTGGGATTATAGGTGTGAGCCACCATGTCCAGCCTGGAATGAAGAATTTCTATATTTTACAACACTGTGACCTTGAGCACAGACCGTAAAGGAAATCTGATGTGGCAACTCTCAAAGGAGTTGATAAAAACTCTTAGTCATGAAGGGAAGTCTGTTAGGTCTCATGTCTCTTCTTGAGACGTGGAAGGCCTGCCGGTGCCCTACTGTATTCTCACATATTCCCACAAACTGGCTACCGTAACATAAAAGAAATGTATCCTCTCACAGCTCTGGAGGCTGGAAGTCCAAAATCAAAACGTTGGCAGGATTGGTTCCTTCTGAGGCTCTCAGGGAAGACAGCTTTCCACCCTCCTGGCTTCTCTTGGCTACTGGCAATCCTTAGCTTGTAGATGCCTCCCTCTAGGCTCTGCTTTCATCTTCACATGACCTTCTCTCTGTGTCTTCTCCTCGTCTCATTTTTTTTTTTTTTTTTTTAGTTGGAGTCTCGCTCTGACACCCAGACTGGAGTGCAGTGGCCGCTCCCGGCCACCGCAGCCTCGACCTGCTGGGCTCCGGCGATCCTTCCGTCTCAGCCTTCCGAGTAGCTGGAACTACAGGCGCGCGCTTCCACGCCCGGCTAATTTTTTGATTTATTGTAGAGATGAGGTCTTGTCAAGTTGCCCAGGCGGGTCTCGAACCCGTCGGCTGAGGCAATCCCCTCACCTCGGCCTCCCAAAGTGCTGGGATTACAGGCTGAGGTACCGAGCCCGGCACTTCTTCCTCGTCTCATAAAGGCACTTGTCTTTGGATTTAGGGCCCACCTGGTTCATCTAGAATAATCTCAACTAGAGATCCTTAACTGAATTATATCTGCAGAGCCTGTTTTTCCAGATAAGATCACATTCACAGGTACCAAGGGCGAGGACCTATTTGGGGGGCCGTGATTCAACCACTACATTCACCTTTTGGGTGTTCTTTTTCCATGCCAGGTTTTGCTGGTCTGCTCATGGATATTACAATTATTGAAATGATATAACTTGAAAGAGATGCTTCCTCTGACGTGCTGGGGAAAATGTCCTGCTAATAGGGACATCTTACCCTAAAAGCAGCATCTCAGTTCCCACAGGTTGGACCCTTCAACCTTGGTGCTCTTGACTCAACCCCTCTGTGTTTCACAGTGTGGCACGGACAAGAACTGTCTTCTGCTCTGTTTAGTGGGAATAGTACAGTCCAAGCTGAAAACTACCTCTATCCTTTTCCCCACTGGGTAGAAACAAGAACGCCATGATATTTTCCCTGGAGGGGGCAGCTCAGGGTATCCTCTATAACTTTCTCCCATCCATTGCCATTTGTGGCAGCCACATCTTCCTTCTCTCTGACCATCTTCCCATCCTTCCTCTTCTTTGACCTTGTCTTTCACGGTGGCTTACCCCCCACCAGTGTTGCTAAGAATTTTGCTCCCAGGAAATCACCAGCCTTCTCCAACTTAAGACAAAAGCTAACACATAGCATTTATGTCACCAAATAAACACCTTTGCTCATCACAATTGACCTACTACTATTTCTTTTTTTGAAACTGTAATTTAATGTAATTTTTTTTTAGTTGAAATCTCACTCCACTGCCCAGGCTGGAGTGCAGTGGCACACTCATGACCACCCTAGCGTCATCCTGCCAGGCTCCAGGGATCCTTCCATCTCAGCCTTCCACGTAGCCAGAACTATAGGTGCTTGCTACCACGCCCAGCTAATTTGTTATTTCTTGGAGAGATGAGGTCTTGCCAAGTTGTGTGGGCTGGTCTCGAACCCGTGCGCTCAGGTAATCCACTCGCCTTGGCCTCCCAAAGTGCTGGGATTACAGGCTGAGCCACCGAGCCCAGCCTAATGCAATTTTTTAATATGTTATTTTATTTTAGAGTGGTGGGGTAAAAGTGAGGATTTACTACATAAGTAGGTTGCATGCAGGTGAAGTTTGGGCTTTTAGCTGGCCCTCTCTCCCCCTGATAGTGAATCACGTGCCAACTATGTTGCTCCTCTCCCTTCCCCTTCCTCCCTCCCCTAGCAGTGCCCAGCGTCTGCAGATCCCACCCTTGTGCTCATGTGAGCAGTGGTCAACCTGTTCTATATCTAGCTCTCTCTCACAAACAATAAAATTGAAACCCAGAGAGGCTAAGTAACCTGCCCAAGGTCAACAAGCAGCAGGAGACAGGACTGAGACATAAATCTACAAATTCTGGCTGGAGTGTCCCAGGCTTACCTACACTGCAAACTCCCTCCAAGGTTGGCAGCAGAGGGAAAAAAGCGTCACCTGGGATGGCAGCCAGATGCCCAGCCTCTGCCTCCTGACATTCACCATGAGTTTGGGACTAGTCCCACTTGAGATGGAAGCCCATCTCATAACACACTGAGCCTGGTGAAGATGTACAACCCTGCCTTTAATACTTCATAGCACAGCCACACCTGGGCTGAAAGTGTTAAAGCAAGACTAAACAAAAACTCACAGAGTCACAACAGACTCTCAGACCAGATGTGCCTCAACACCTTGCTCCGGGGCTGCCTCCACAATGGAGGCCAGGTTGTCTGATTTCCTCCCCCAGAGGAATGGGTAAAGAAATTATGTTTAAATCCTAGCCGGAAGACAGGGAGGGGGAGACCATGGGAAGAAGGATTGGCCTTTGCTGTCGGCCTGCCTGCCCTCCCCTCCCATTTCCGGCTCCCTCCAGAGGACCGGCCCTTTCCTGGGGATGATCCCCCCACCCCTTACACATACTCCCTGCCTAGAAAACTCCTCCCTCTACTCCCAGGGGTGTTGTCTCACCCCATGCTCCCAACAGGAGGTCCACAGTCATGGTACAACACAATAAACTGCATCACCCCTGAGGCCCCCAGGCCTTTCCTCTCTAGTGAGAAGAGTCATTTCTGGTCATGAGAATAGTCATTTCACCTCCTTGTAATTTGTCAACAGACTCATTCTTTTCTCTGTGAGCTATTTACTCACTGTTATAGTAAAAAAAAAGATGTTCCTTTAAAGAGGTGAATAGGGGAAAAACAGGAACTGAATCACTGAGGAGTACGAGGAATGTCCGATTGTCCGATTCTTATTTCGTGTGCTCATTGCCTCGAGGCTGCTTGCGAAGGCTTGATGCTCTCAGTGGGCTCACAGTGTTACCCAATTAGCCCAGAGTACTCAGAAAGTGAACTTGACGATGACACTGGCAGGAAAAGTTAACACCTGGCTTCCAGGAAGCTGCCCTGAGCCCACATGTTTTATTTTATCTGGTTCACACAGCCAAAAAAACGTTAGGGCTTTCTGGGCACTACCTTCTGACTCCTGCCTGTGCCAATGACTCCAGTAGTTAATGCTAGGGTGTGGTGTGCCAGAAGTATTTCAAATTTAGTTACATATCAGTGCTAGGCAGAAGCTGCACACACTGCAGAAGTGAAAGTAAGGTTTTTGCTTTGGGGACAACCTGCAATACAAGCCTCTTAAACCATTGCCTGATAAGCAAGAGAGGGTTAGGTTTTTTTCTTGTTTTGGTTTGTTTTTTGCCCCCAGTAGAATCCTATTTCTGATTTTTGAAGCAAAAACAAGTTTCATATCATGTGCTGAGAATAAATTTCTCTATTTTTCTTAACCACTTCTGGTTAAAAACAGCAACTTGTAGTGATTATGATGTGTTTTAGGGTCAAGTTCTTCAAATGACAAATATGGTATTCCTAAATGTGATTACATGGAAACATTAACGAAGAGCTTGATTTAACAACAATCTGGGCTATTGGGAAGGGAATTTTGTCAACAGGAAGGCAGCCTCTTGCAGATTCAAGAAAATTGCTTAGAAAATGAAGGTTGGCCGGGCTCAGTGGCTCAGCCTGTAATCCTGTGTTTTGGGAGGCCGAGGTGAGTGGATTGCCTGAGCCCATGGGTTCAGACCCGCCTGGGCAACTTGGCAAGACCTCATCTCTACAATAAATTTTTAAAAAATTAGCTGGGCGTGGTAGCACACTCCTGTAGTTCCAGCTACTTGGAAGGCTGAGG
>NW_007248649.1:1218098-1221278 GCF_000164805.1 Carlito syrichta | reverse complement strand
AAAAAAAAAAAAAAAAAAGTACTGTGCTTTCTTTACCAAAAAGCCCCTTCTACATGACGAATAAGACCTCTTATACTGAAGAAATACTCCCTAAAGTTTCTAGGGGCTAGTGAGGCACGACCACCATGTAACTACCCTCCTCACAAAGCCATTCTTGAACTCATGTGGAAATTTTGTTTTTTGTTTTTGAGTCAGAATCTTTCTCTGACACCCTGGCTGGAGTACACTTCCATGCTCATGGCCCAGCCACTACTGCCATGCTCATGGCCACCACAGCCTCGAACTGCTGGGCTCAGGCAATCCTTCCGCTTCACCTCCATAGCTGGAACTACAGGCACCTGCCACCATGCCCAGCTAATTTTTTTTTTTAATTGTAGAGACAAGGTCTTGCCAAGTTGTCCAGGCTGATCTCGAACCCCTGGGTCCAGGTACTTCTCTCACCTCTGCCTCCCAAAATGCTGGGATTATAGGCATGAGCCACTGCACCCAGCCTTATGTTGAACATTTGTACTGGCTTCTAGAAGTCCCTAAAATTCTGCAGGGTAATTTAGGATTAAATTTCACATTCTTGGAGTTTGGGATTTTTTTTTAAACTCAGAAATTTCACTTTTATGAACTTTTCCAGGAGAATTTTGGAGAAATAAGCAAATATGCATAAAGATAGAACCATAAGAATATACATTATATAGGCCGGGTGCGATGGTTCCAACCTGTAATCCTAGCACTTTGGGAGGCCAAGGCAAGAGGATTGCCTGAGCCCAGGGGTTCAAAACCAGCCTGGGCAACTTGGAGAGGCCTTGTCTCTACAATAAATCAAAAAAATTAGCTGGGTGTGGTAGCATGCACCTATAGTTCCAGCTACTTGGAAGGCTGAGGTGAAAGGATTGCCTGAGTCCAGTAGGTCAAGGTTGCAGTGGCTGTGAGTATGCCACTGCACTCCAGCTGGAGCAACAGAGTGAGACTCCAACTCAAAAGAAAAAGAAAAACCACACAGTCGGCCAGGAGCGGTGGCTCACACCTATAATCCCAGCACTTTGGGAGGCAGAAGTAAGAGGACTGCCTGAGCCCAGGAGTTCAAGACCAGCCTGGGCAACTTGGTGAGACCTCATCTCTACAATACATCAAAAACATTAGCTGGGCGTAGTGGTGCACGCCTGTGGTTCCAGCTGCTCAGAAGGCTGAGCAGCAGAATCACCTGAGCCCAGCAGGTCAAGGCTGCAGTGGCTATGAGCAAGCCACTGCACTACAGCCTTGGTGACAGAGTGAGACTCTGACTCAAAAAAAAAAAAAAAAAAGAAAAAGGAAAACCACACACACACTCAGTCTTTGGGAAGCTGAGGAGGGAAGATGGCCTGAGGCCAGGAGCTCAAGACCAGCCAACATGGCAAGATCCAATTTCCATTGAAAAAAATACATATATTAATTCAAAAAAATTTTTTTGATTTTAAAAACTATAGATGTTGGCCGGGCTTGGTGGCTCAGCCTGTAATCCCAGCGCTTTGGGAGGCCGAGGTAAGTGGATTGCCTGAGCCCGCAAGTTCGAGACCCGCCTGGGCAGTGAGACCTCATCTCTACAATAAATCGAAAAAAAATCAGCCGGGCGTGGTAGTGCGTGCCTGTAGTTCCAGCTACATGGAAGGCTGAGGCGGAAGGATCGCCGGAGCCCAGCAGGTGGAAGCTGCAGTGGCCGGGAGCAGCCACTGCACTCCAGTCTGGGCGACAGAGTGAGACTCCAACTCACAAAAAAGAAAAAAAGAAAGAAAATGAAGGTTACTGATGTTTTGAATTGAGGGGCAGCAAAGAAAGTTAGTGATTCAACTTCTTTTGCTATAGGTAAGGGAACAAAAGAGGATGGTTGATGCGTTTGAAAAAAAAAATCCATCAACCCCAAGAAGTGACCCTTTTTAGCTCTGTGAATAATTCACATCTGGCCTTTGAGCAGCCCGGGCTGCACCCAGAACCATCGTGGCTGATCTGATCTGAATGCCACGGGAAGCCAGACAAGGGCCTCTTCACTGTTTTTCACATCTCCCTTGCACTCAGCTCACATCCAGCTCACTTAAGGTGAGAGATATTTAACATTGTTTGCAGTGTTTTGAAAACCTCAGGGCTGAGTGGTTGCGTTAACCATGGCAACCACACTCCTGCTCAACCTCGCCAGTGATGGGGGAAGTCCCATATTAACAGCATCAGACCTTGTCTGTTTGCTTTCTCTCCCTTTTTGCTTTTGTTTTGTTTTATTGCGAATGAAATTCCTCTTAATCTTCTGTCTGGCTTTGTGTTGGCCTAGGTACTAAGCTAAGAACCAGGAGGGCTTGATTTGAAGCTTAATCCTGCCGTGATACGGCTTTTTGAATTTGGAGTTGGCATTTCAACCCCTCTGCACACTCCTTTCCTCATTTGCAATGTAGAACTCATGAACCAAGAATTTTTAATTTGATGAGGTCTTAGATATGTTCTATAGTACAGCAAAAGTATTTGCTGTCTGTCTCTTTCTATCTTGAAGATGAAACTGAAGATCAGTGAAGTTAAATATGAATTGCCCAAAACTATCACCTCCCAGGATTGACAATAAAGATGAAGTAATAAGCAAACAATTATGTGATACTTTGAATTTAGAGTTGCCTTTGGCAAAATATTGAGGAAGATAAAGTCTGTTTTCTTATCTTGTCTTTCAGCTTCCCACTCCTCTTGGACTACCACTCAAATCTGCAGGCATTTTTACCAGGAAGGACTGGTCATGCCATCATAGATCCCAAAGGCGCGGGATTACAGGCTGAGCCACTGAGCCTGGCTGATTGATTTTCAAATACCAGCAGGGCATGGTGACACAAGCCTGTAATTCAGCACTTTGGGAGGCTGAGGCGAGGGGATTGCTTGAGCCTAGGTTTGAGACCAGCCTGGACAGCACAGCAAGACTTCATCTCTACAAAATAGCAAAAAAATTAACCAGGTGTGGTGCCACGTGCCTGTAGTCCTAGTTACACAGGAAGCTGAGGTGGAAGGATTGCCTGAACAGAGAAAGTCGAGGTTGTAGTGAGCAGTGATGGTGCCACTGCACCCCAGCATGGGTGACAGAGTGAGACTCTGAAAAAAAAAATCCAAATACCTTCACTTCAATAATCTTGGCTATTTTAGTTCAGAAATGCTGGCCTAAATTCTTTTTTTTTTTTTTTTTTT
>NW_007248649.1:1209891-1218078 GCF_000164805.1 Carlito syrichta | reverse complement strand
GAGTTGAAGTGTCACTCTGTCGTCCAGGCTGGAGTGCAGTGGCATACTCACGGCCACCCCAGTGTTGACTTGCTGGGCTCTGGCAATCCTTCCACCTCAGTCGTCCAAGCAGCTACTACAGGTGTATGCTACTACTCCCGGCTAATTTTTAAATTTATTTATTGCAGAGATGAGGTCTTGCCAAGTTGCCTGGGTTGGTCTTGAACCTCTGGGCTCAAGCAATCCACTCACCTCGGCCCCCCACAGTTCTGGGATTACAGGCTGAGCCACCGAGCCCAACCTGACCTAAATTCTTAAAGCAGCCATAGAACTACATCTTGACTCTGGGCTGCAAACAAGAGCCTCAATGCCAGGGACTCATGTTAGACCTTGTATTAGCAGCATTAGAATCACTGCAAAACTTCTATAAAATGAAAATTTTCCAGGTCTTAGCACTAGCTATTTTGAATCAACGGAAGTGGAATGGGGCCTGTGCATCGGTATTATTTTGAAGTTCCAGGTGTTTGTCAGTATCTACTGGTGGGATGCATTGGTCGTGTGCTCAGTTATATCTTGAGAGGTACTCAGTTTTTAGGCTTAAGCGGAGACAGTTTACAGCAACATTTCTGTGAAACACAGAATCCTGGCAGAGACTAGATGGCACATTCAAACTGGGTAACTTGAAGAAATTAATAAAGAGAAGACTCACCAAGGCATGAGTAGGATGTAGGGAAACCCACAGGGGTTGGTGCAGTACCCTAAGACTAGCAACAGTGGGGAGCCCCATAGGGCCAAGGAAAAGGAATTGTCGTTGGAACAAACAGAAGGTAGCTGTGTGGAAAGCACCACTTTTATGACAGGGTTTATGGCCTTGTAAAAGGATGCAGCCAGCCATTGTACGTCAACATTTATAGCAGCATCATTCACAATAGTCAAAAGATGGGAACAACCTTGATGTCCATTAACCGTGAGTGGATACACAAAATATGGCATATACAGAGGGTGCCCAAAAAAAAAGGAATGCACATTTTTTTTTGAGTTGGAGTCTCACTCTGTCGCTCAGGCTGGAGTGCAATGGCACACTCACGGCCACCTCAGCCTTGACCTGCTGGGCTCTGGCAATCTTTCTGCCTCAACCTTCCAAGTAGCTGGAACAACTGGCACACGCTACCACGCCCAGTTCATTTTTAATTTATGGTAGAGACGAGGTCTCGCCAAGTTGCCTGGGCTGGTTTCAAACCTGCGGGCTCAGGCAATCCACACGCCTCAGCTTCCCAAAGTACTGGAATTACAGGCTGAGCCACGGAGCCTGACCCGTATGCACATTTTAAGAAAGGAAAAATCTGTATTAAAATGTAAACACTCAATATATACCAATAACGAAAGATGAATGCAAGCCACGTTTGACTTTTGTAATTACAAGAGGTGCTTGAAGCGATTACCAGCAGTGTCCAGACCCTTCTGATGACAGCGAACTCCTGCAGGACTTGTTGCTGTGCGAGGCCTCCTGGATCGTCCCTTGTACACCTCACACACAGTACCATGCGTCTCAAACTCATTACGAATGTGTGCGACTGCTAGGCACGTTGGAGGTTCTGTTGCATGCTCACACCTCCATTGTCATTGTATTTACACATTTTTGAATTTCAAATACCGCTTCAAAATGGTCTTGTACTCCTCCAAAAACAACCATGCTGCTGCCATTTTCTTCAACTGTCCTGCCTGTCGCGTGGTGATGCCATCATTCACTTGATTAATGCCATCTTTTGAGCAAACGTCATACTACACATTGCTATTGTAATTCAATTCAACTTTGAAAAGTCATACATAGATAACATCTCTTAAAATGTGTATACACTTTTTGGCACTTTTTAATTCAACCTTGAAAAGTCATACATAGATAACATCTCTTAAAATGTGTGTACACACACACATATATATACGATGATATATTATTCAGTCTTAAAAAGGTAGGAAATCCCCCTATATACTACAACATGGAAACACTGAAAGCATTATGCTAAGTGAAAAAAGCCAGACAAAAAAAGGACAAATATTATATGATTTCCCTTCTATGAGGTATGCAGAAAACACAAATTTGTAGACACAGAATAGAATAAGGGCCTGGGAGAAGGTAAGTAGTGGGCAGTCATTGCTTAATGGCGATGGATTTCTGTTTTGGGCGATGAGAAGGTTTTGGAAATGGATGGTGGTGATGGCTATATGACATTGTGGGTGGACATCACTGAATCGTCTACCTCAAAATGGTTAAGGTGGTCAACATTATATATTTTTTACCACACACACACACACAAAATGCAGACAAGGAAAGAAGGGATGCAGCCCACCCACAGCAATTCTTCAGGAAGCACTTGGAGGATAAGGACCCCGATCCTTTATCTTTCCACCTTTCAGTCCGCAGCCAGAGTCTCCTGTTGGTGGAACCCGACTGAGACACACAGAGTCAGGGAGCCTGTGAATGTACTTCATGAAGACCAGCCATCCAGGGCACCAGCAGGGTAGAGAAGAGAGGAAGAAGAGATAAAAGGAAGCTGGACACCATGGGTCCTGTCATTCCGCCATCTGCTCTCCAGAGGAAGCATGAAACCTACTACCACAATGTCAAAAAGCATTGTATGAGGAAACTGATAACCAGTGTTCTCCCCTGCCCAGAAGCAGCAGTACACAACCAGTAAACAGCGGTGTGTTTTCCACAGAGCCCAGAAAATCTTTGTTTAAATGTCATGGTGTTTGTGTATTTACATCTTTTCATCTAGAAATCCCACTCCTGGAAGTCTGCCTTAAGGAAATCATCAGAGATGTAGACTAAAAATTGCATATGAGAATATTTACTGAAACATTACTTATAATCACAGAAAGAGGAGCAACCTCATGTCCAGCATGTACAACATAACATTAAGCGAGAAAGCAGATTACAAACCAGGTATATGGTATAATGCAGACCATATAAAACGATGCACACAAAGATGTTAGAATGGTTATCTTTGGGTGATTGAATTAAGAATGATTTTTTTTTCCAGGTTTCTTCTTTTTCAACATTTGTTTATTGAGCATGATTTACTTTGATAATCAAGAAAAACCCACAAATGCTATCTTTTAAAATCTCGTGCCTGCCTGATATGATAAATTTTTCCAATCTGAAGACCTGCATGCTCTGCCATCCTGTGCAAAAATGCATTGATTTACCACTGGCTGCCTATTAATTTGAAGGGAAGCAGCCAGGGAAGGGCAGCCAACTCCCCTGAAATAGACGGCATGTGTGGCTGAGGGTGCAGCTTCCTTTGATGGAATATTGCTAAACGATGAAATTCTATCTCCCGCAAGAAATTATTTCTGCTGGCTGTGCAAACGTCAGGCTGGAACCTGCCCTTGGAGAGGAGGCTGCATTACGATGTATTTGTAAAATCAGCAGAGCACACGCATGAACGGTCACAGTGGCTGATTTTACAAGCTACTCACGATGGGCATCGGCACATAGAAAACCTTAGCTTACAGCATATTCAACCTATTGTGATCCCCTCTTATTTCATGTTTTGCCATTTTGAAAGGGTGTCGTTTTATCCAAAGGAGACTGATCTTTATGTAAAATGGCTTCATAGACATATAAAAATATAACATTGTAACCTAAGCTTGGTACACTCTTGCCCACCTTTTATGTCCTGTTTAACCACTTCTTGCCCTTGCATACACTCTGGAGCAGCAGCCTGACTCATCAGCAATGCCAGCTGTGTGTGGGAATGTTTCCAGAAGGAATCAAGTGAGTGCTAGTTGGAAGACACTCCATTGATATTCAGTCCAGTTCTTCCCAAGGTTTCAGGGCTCCTCTCCAGGAAAGTGGACATCTGTACAGCTCAGAGGATCTGCTGGGTCTCTCAGTACTGGGCCTCTCTGCTTAATACTGCCTGTTAGTGGCAATGACCAAGTCAGTGTTTGGTGACTCTGAGGCACCTGTCTGCTGCTGGCTTGACACCACATTGTTGCATAAAGTCATCAGATGGTAAGAGGTTTTGACCCACACAGACTGTATTCCTGCAAACTGGAACTTGGTAAAGTCCCCCAACTTTTCATCCTGTCTCCTTTTCCCCAACAATCATGTGCTCTCAATTTTACCCTTCAAATCATCTTCTGGAGTTGTGATGTTTTAACCAGGGAAATTAATTTTGGCATCAGTGGAGTCAATAGAACATCACAAAGAGTTGCCAGGGTCTCTTTTCCAAGATCAGACAAGATAGAGCTTGTTCAGGGTGGTATGACCATAGATACAGATTTTCGTTTTAAATTAGAACACCAAAGAATGAACCATTGAGAGCAGTTGTTCTTAGCCAATTAGGCCAGGCACAACAGAAAACCTGTAAAGACTTTTCAACACACTGCTCGGGTCCCATTCCAGAAGATTTTGACCTAGTACGTCTTGGGTGGAGAGTGCACATCTGTGTGTTGAAAACGCTCTACTTAAGAGCAGTTATATTGGAAAAATTACTGGGAAAAATGAGGCAATTCTAATAGCATTTATTGTTAGTAGAATACCTTTAAAAGGAATGGAATGTTTTTCTTTTATACTTGGGTACATCTACATAAGAAGACATTTGTCCATTATTTACTCCTGCCCCAGACTACTGGCATATTAAGATTTGGGTGACATCCAGGAAGACAGTCACTTTAACATATAGCAGAAGGGATCAGACACAGTGGCTCATGTCTGTAATCTTAGCACTTTGAAAGGCCGAGGTGGGAGAATCTCTTGATCCCAGGAGTTCAAGACCAACCTGGGCAATATAGCAAGGTCTCATCTCTACAAAAAAAAAAAAAAAAAATTAGCTGGGCATGGTGGCATGCACCTGTAGTCCCAAATACTCGGGAGGCTAAGGTGGAAGGATCACCTGAGCCCAGGAGGTCGAGGCTGCGGTAAGCCAGGATTGTGCCATTGCACTCCAGCCAGGGTGACAGAGCAAGGCTCTGATTCAGAACAAAACAAAACAAAACACACACACACTCAGCAGAAGGGTTTTCCTCCCATGTTAGTCATGTCTTTCATATAGGAGCAAGCAACCTTTCCCACAATTTGCCAAGTTGTGACTCAGCACTCCTTGATTTCAAACCAGAGTGAGAGAGAATTCCTACTTCCTGATGACTGATATAGTATTATTTCTAGAGAAATTAAGTGTGAGCATAAGTAACTTGGCCAAGTGTACAAAGGACAAAGGCAGACATATCTGAAGATGCCAGAGACACAGAATGTAACACTGGGATTGCATTTGACTCTAAATATCATACATCTGTTCACCCAGAGGAAGGTGGAATTTTTATCAGTATTGGGCGAAAACTTCATTCTTTTTTTTTCCTCCTTCTATCCCACACAAATGCATCACAGTATCAAAGTTATCAAAATACCACCACCACTGGGCATGGTGGCTCATTGCCTGTTATCTCATAACTTTGGGAGGCCAAGGTGGGAGGATTGCCTGAGTTCAGGAGTTCAAGAAAAGCCTCATCTCTACAAAAAATCAGCTGGGCGTGGTGGCACGTTCCTGTAGTCCCAGCTACTTGGGAAGCTGAGCTGTGATTGTGCCACTGCCCTCCAGCCTGGGCAGTGAGACTCCAACTCAAAACAAACAAACAAAAAAACTCCAACTTAAAATAACAACAACAACAATACCAGACAAAGCCAGAAAGGGAGGCAAGTCTACTTTGGTTTTCTTATGCATGTGACCAGAGTTCTGAAAAAATTTATTAAACTACCATGTTAAGGTAGTAAAAGTTCAGCTAACACAAAGGAGAGTGTTGCAAAGAATCATTTCTTTACTAACTTAAAAATACAGAGCAGTAATTGTATGTTACTGTTACTTCATGGTCATTTATTCCATCTGCCTGGTTTGAGTCCTCAGAAAAGGCCTTGATAGCGCCTGCTGTGACGGAAAGGACACAGATTCGTTTTCAAGAGGCAATGCTTTCAAAAACAATGATGCTTTGTGGACTCTCTGCAAATACAGAGTGATCCATACAGAAGGAGTAGGGGATTTCTACTCCCAGAAAAAGAGATGTTACCAACCCGGATGAACCCTTCCACGTCTCTCAGGAGGTTTGCTTTCCTCTATCCTGTTTCACCGACAAGCTTCCTTCCAAACAATATCCACGGAGAAAATAATAGTAATAGCTAGACAAGAAACTCCCTTGAAGATGAGACTGATTGAGATTAATTCGTGATCAGAACCACCCTGCAGCTCTGATTTTGAGGGCTTCCCCGCAAGTTTACCCCCATTGTCTGGAAGTTTATGTTTAAAGCCTTGGATCTTTCCAGCGAAAGGATCGCTAAGAGGAGCAGGATGATCACATCATTCCCACTTGAACTCAAGGCGATGAGCACATTTGTTTGTCCTCATTAAGCATGGTGTTGCAGGCGCTGACTGACACGCGGAGGCAGCGCGCTGGGACGGGGCCAGGGAGCAGGAACCATGGAGTGTCGGGAGAGCTTGGCTCTACCCGGGCTCTGCCCCTGACAAGCTCTGTGGCCTTGGAAACTCAGATGCTTCTCTGAGATCTTGGGTAACTCAGCAATAAGAGTGATGTAGGTGGAGTTTTTCCAGCTGTGATTTCCAGAAGGCCCTGGGGTCCCAAGAAATGCCTGAGGCCACCGCAGGGGGTCAGAAGGCCAAACAGGGGCCATACCTACAGGACCATGCCTTCGTTTCAAACATGGTATCTCTGATCCTTGATGGATGCTGAGATCTAAGTAAGGCTGACTAGAGGCATGAGAGTCACAGGACTAGCTAACTTTAATGTTCTTTTTTTTTTTTTTAAGTCAGGATCTCACTCTGTTGCTCAGGCTGGACGGCAGTGATGCAATCAAGGCTCACCACAGCCTCGAACTCCTGAGCTGATGGGATCCAACCTCTTGAGTAGCTGGGACTCCAAGCACGAGCCCCACTACACCTGGCTCATTTTTTGATTTTTTTTTTGGTAGAGATGTGGTATCACTATGTTGCCTGGGCTGGTCTTCAACTTTTGGGCTCAAGCAGTCTCCCACCTCAGCCTCCCAAAGCGCTGGGATTGCAGGAGGGAGCCACCTCACCTGGCAGATCTTCATATTCTTGACTTAGCAAGGTCAAGCATAATAGTAGTTACAGGCACAGACTCTAGAGCCAACTTGCCCGGGTTCACCCTTTATCTCTTCTGTCTAGAGCTGTGTGACTTGGGCAAGTTTCTTCACTTCTCTATGCCTCAGTTTTCTCATCTGTAACACGGGAGTAATAACAGGGCAGATCTCATAGGACTGTCATGAGGATCAAATGAGTTCATAGATATGAAACCCTTCAAACAGTGCCCGCACGTTAGCAAGTGTTTCTTATTCTTACTGGCCCAGGCTAGCAGTGTGCTCCTGGGCCAGCGTTGCTCATAAAGTCACCAAAGGAAACGAGGAGCTCACTCATTCTGCATAAAGGTGCTTGGGGACATAGTTGGATTTCCTGCAAGTACCTTTTGAACAGCACTGTTGGTTTCTGATGCACATTTGGGAAGAAAAGCAGAACAGAAGGTGATAAATTCCTTTATGAGAGAACTTGGCAGAAAAGGCAGATGCAACTGTAAAGTTAATTGGTGAATGGGGGGTGGGACTTGTGGGCCAGGCAGGAGAGGGTTCTCGGCTCCCGCTAGTTTACTGTGATTAGTTCCTTAGGGCTTCTCTAAGACTGGTCCTGGGCAGCTGCCGGGCCTGTCTTCACCCAGACAGGGATGATGTCAGCATGTAGTTTATGGAGTTCTGCCGTCCTCCTGGGGATTCCAGGAGCTTCCAGAGCCGTCTCCAGGCTGCTTGCCAGCATGCTGAAAACAGAACCATACTTGCATCTTGTGTGTTCCAAGTTGTGTGTCTCTGTCATAATTTTTGTTGCTGTTCTCTGTACCAGGCTGTGAGAAGTAGCCTTGAAAGTTTCTTAAGCAAGACATTTCTCTAACCCTTCTGGGTTGCATCTGAGAATTCTCCTCCTTTTCACGATAACTTCTCTGATGCAGGAAGGGTCTAGAATGAGATAACACACTAGGGATATCCTGAGTTTAAGATGCAGAATGTATCGGGCATGGTGGGTCACACCTGTAATCCCAGCACTTTGGGAGGCTGAGGTGGGAGGAGCACATGAACCCAGGAGTTCAAGACCAGCCTGAGCCGGGCTCGGTGGCTCAGCCTGTAATCCC
>NW_007248649.1:1158747-1209829 GCF_000164805.1 Carlito syrichta | reverse complement strand
CTGAGGTGAGTGGATTGCCTGAGCCCGCGGATTCGAGACCCACCTGGGCAACTTGGCGAGACCTCATCTCTGCAATAAATCAAAAAATCAGCCGGGCATGGTAGCGCGTGCCTGCAATTCCGGCTACTTGGAAGGCTGAAGCGGAAGGATCGCTGGAGCCCAGCGGGTCAAGGTTGCAGTGGCTGGGAGTGGCCACTGCACTCCAGTCTGGGCGACAGAGTGAGACTCCAACTCAAAAAAAAAAAAAAAAAAGACCAGCCTGGGGCAGCATAGCAAGACCTCGTTTCTACAAAAAAAAAAAAAAGAGTAATTAATTTTTAAAAAGAAATTAGCTGGGTGTGGTGGTGCATACCTGTAGTTCTAGCTACCTGGGAGGCTGAGGCAGAAGGATCACCTGAGCCTGGGAGGTTCAGGCTGTGGTGATCCCTGATCCTGCTTCTTCACTCCAGTCTGGGAAACACAGTGAGGCTCCAACTACAAAAAAAAAACAAACAAAAAAAAAAAAAAAGAAAAGAAAACAAAAGATGCAAAATGTAAGATTGTAAAATGTATCATAATTTTTTTGTATAGCTAAGAAAGAAACAGATACCTGCTAATTAAACTCTAACACAAGTTTTTTTTCTTATAGTCAGTCTGAAAATGCTCGTTCAGACAACATTTTTTTTTAGACATATCACTCTTCTGCATACATAAAGAGGGAACCGTAGGGCCAGGTTATTCCTAAAACTTTTTTATATGCAGAGTCTGAGTCTCCTGAGTTTCTTTATAATCCGCAGGCAGCAATATCTATGCTTCTTCACATGATGCTGTTCTCTGTGCCATCAGGCACGATGGGTGTGTGTAGAATGTCAATGTCAAATCCTGGTGTGCCCTTTCTGGACATATTGTCAACAATGACCTGGGAGCCCACATGGGTGGTGCCAAGCGGGTACACATCTCAATTAAAATACCTGGTGAACAGCTACAATAGGCACGTACCAGCAATGGCTACATCTTCATGAATGTCACCAGGCCAGCAGCAACTGTAAGACGCATTCCAACTTGAGGAACATTTAAGTATAAAAGAATGAGCATCTCGGCCGGGCTCAGTGGCTCACACCTGTAATCCCGGAAATTTGGGAGACCAAGGTGGGAGGATTGCTTGAGTCTAGGAGTTTGATACCAGCCAAGGCAACACAGTGAGAGCTTGTTTCTACAAAAAAAAAAAAATCAAAAAAAGTAACCAGGCATGGCAATTCACGCCTGTAGTCCCAGCTATTTGGGAGGCTGAGGAGGAAGGATCGTCTAAGCCCAAAAGATTGAGGCTGTGGTGATTGTGCCACTGCATTCCAGCCTGAGTGATAGAGTGAGAGAAATGAAAGGAAGAAAGAAAGAAAAGGAAAAAAAAGAATGCATCTTAGAATCCATGAAATTGGTAGCAAAAGGTTTATACTTGTGTCTTTTTGGAGAGTGGAAACTTATCAAGCATTATTGAAAAACTTGACCTCATCCTATTAATGAGAAGGTACATGGTAAATGCTGGCCTTTTCCAAGAACTTGACAATTCCTCCAAGCAGGATATATTGGAGGGTCAGAGGAGACCAGAGGTGATAGTCAGCCTCAGGAGGGTGTTCCATGGTGTGTTTTATATTCACCCAAAGTGTCTTCCCCTTAAATAGGAGTCATTTATTTGTGTGATGGCAGTGTTATTCCCTGTTCAAGTACAAATACCCGTAAAAAGGTCATTCAGTGCTTCTCCTGCCTGGTTAATGATTTCTCCCTTCTGGAGTGAATATGGCCAGAGGTTTATTTAAAGGAGCCGACCTTTTAAAAAGAAAAATCTCTGCATGTTTCAACAGCATAAAACTTAGCTCCTAAAAGATCACATATTGTAAGATTCTATTTACGTGAAATGTCCAGAATAGGCAAATCTGTAGAGACAGAAAGTAGCATTTTGGTTGCCAGGGCCTGGAGGTGGGTGACAATGGAGAGTGACTGCTAGCAGTGACAGAGTTTCTTCTTGGAGAAACAAATCTATTCTAAAATAGAGTGTGGTGATGGTTGCGCAACCCTGTAAATATACTAAAAACATTGAATTGTACACTGTAGTCGGGTTGGTGGTGCGTGCTTGTAGTTCCAGCTATTTGGGAGGCTGAGGTGGGAGGATTGCTTGAATCCAGTAGTTCTGGGCTGTCCACTATGTAGATTGGGTGTTCACACTAAGTTTGGCATCAACATGGTGACCTCACAGGAGAGGGGACCACTGGGTTGCCTAAGGAGGGGTGAACCGGCCCAGGTCAGAATTCTACATTTTAAATGGGTGAATTGTGGGAAGGGTATTGCTTTTCGCACCAGCACGAAGCCAAAAGAATCCCAAGTGGAGACATCATAAGTTGAAGACCGTTTGTGCTTTGAAATAATGAAAGACAAAAATCAAAAAGATGGTAAAGGAAGAACCTTCTATTAGTCCTTATTTTATCAGCCTCTCATCTGACAATCAGAAGCATCAACACCAACTCCCACAAGTATAGAGTAATACCCACTGAGGCAGGAACACCTCCCCTCACACCCCTGTTCCCGGGGGCTGCTGCTTACCTGGGCTGCCCACTCTGGAATCTTGACTGCCATTGGCCGTTGGGTTCATAAAGGGCAGCTTTCTTTCTTTGACTTCTAGATCCTTTCTTTCTTTCGCTTCTAGACATATTTTAAAACGCAGAGCTTTTCGTAGACCCACAAAATAAGTTGAGATTGACTGCCTCCATACTCTGCCAAATAACAATATGAGTGAGCTTAAAGAGGTAACCCAATTAAAAGCTATGTGTACCAAACATATAAAAATATACAGAACAGTCTGGTGTGAACCTTTAATCCCTCCTTATCAAGGATTTCATTTGATTCTTTTTGTTTTGTTTTGTTTTGTTGTTTCAAGTTGGAGTCTCACTCTGTCGCCCAGCCTGAAGTGCAGTGGCACAATCACAGCTCACCACAGCCTCGGTCTTTTGGGCTCAGGTGATCCTTCTGTCTCAGCCACCCAAGTAGAGGGATTACGGACTACTACCACCACCTCCAGCTAATTTTTTGAGTTTTTGTAGAGACGAGATCTCGCTATGTTGCCTAAGCTGGTCTCGAACTCCTGGGATCAAGTGATTCTCCCACCACAGCCTCCCAAAGTGCTGGGATTACAGCGTGAGCCACTGAGCCTGGCCTCATTTGATTCTTAGCCAATTTCATGGAGGTCACTGTGTCTGTGTTGGCCTCTTAGGATCTTCCCTTCTTTTCTGAGTTATTTTCCATCAAGAATCTCCTCCTGGGCCCCAAGCTGTCCCTCATCCATGCTTGTTGCCATCAAAGTGGTTATTTCTTTGCATGAAGGCTTTCTGTTAATTTTCTCTCTCCATCTGCAGTTGCCCAAAGTGCTCCCTTTAAGAACAGAACCTCCGTCAACTGTGTTTCTGTCGTGGCCAGATATGTATCGTGTGGAGCAGAAGGCGCGTTTTCCCTCCGTCAACACACACGCTGCTAGTGCCTGCAGCGGCCACCTGTTACCCAGGAAATTCTCTCTCTGCCTTTCTCTCTCAGTTGAGCCGTTGCTGTGTTGAGCTGTCCTTGCAAGCTCTCAGAGAAGCAAGGAGGATGTTTGTAACATCTAGTTTTAGTATTATCTTAAAGAAAATCTCCTATCTTGCCCAGAAGTCATGGCTGATAAGAACACCCCAGTTTTGCCGATCAACCCTTCCCTGTGTGGGCTGGGCTTACCTTCTGTTTTTAGTACAAGCATATTTGCCCTCCTGGATCGGTAACCTCCTATCTTAACAGGACACACACACACACATACACACACACACACACACACACACACACACACACACACACACACTCTACTTCTGGAATTATTCCATTTAAAGAAAAAACTGAGGGGCCGTACATGGTGGTTCATGCCTAGCGCTTTGGGATGCTGAGGCAAGAGAATTACTTGAGCTCTGGAGTTCAAGACCAGTCTGGGCAACATAATGAGACCGCATCTCTACAAAATATCAAAAAGATTAGCCAAGTGTGATGGCGTGTTCCAATAATCCCAGCTACTTGGGGGGCTGAGGCAGAAGGATCACCAGAGCCCAGGACGGCATGGCTGCGGTGAGCAGTGATTATGCCACCGCACTCCAGACTGAGTGACAGAGTGAGAACATGACTGAAAAAAAAGAACAAGGAAAAGCTGAAGGGCCCTGGGAGGACCCACTTGGTCACTCAGCTCAGCTCTCTTAGCCCTGACCATGTATCTGAGCTATTTCCTTTTTTGATCAATTGATACTTGCTAATATAATGTTATAGACAAAGACACACACATAATTAATTCAAACAATAAATATTCTTGTTCCTCTCTGCCCTCATGATGGATAATTAAGAATTTGTACTTATTTTTTATGGGTAAAGATACATAAAGGACTATTATAAAAGTATCTTGCTTTCTAGTTCCAAGTGTCACTCACTGAACACTCCTTTCCTTTCAAAACATTTGGATAGCCTGGCTAGTTCACACTACGTGATATTTTCAGTTGCCTGCCACTTTAACAAAATGAAAGGAATTCAAGTCAGTTATTTTCTATAAATGCATTTTTCATAAACTAGGAAGGAATCCCCAGCTCTCAAAAAATCCCAGATGTTTGCACATTTTATCTAAAACAGTTGCACAATGATAAAACCATTTTTGTCACTCATTTTGTCAGATCAAATGACTTCTTTATTGTTGCTGGTGATTGAACTAGAGCAGCCTTGGCAACACCATTATTGACAAGATCTCTCATAAACACCAGTCCAGGAAAGATGAGTTGGAGTCTCACTCCATCTCCCCAGTGGCACAGTCATGGCCATCCCAGCGTCAACCTGCTGGGCTCCAACGATCCCTCCGTCTCAGCCCTCAAAGTAGTCAGAACTACACACCCGGCTAATTTTTTTATTTTTCTTGTACAGACATGGTCTCGCCAAAGTTGCCCGGGCTGGTCTCAAACCCGTGGGCTCAGGCAATCCACTTGCCTCGGCCTTCCAGTGCTGGGATTACAGGCTGAGCCACCAAGCCCGACCAAAGTGCTGAATTCTGAAGGACAGGCTTGCTCTGTGTTTATCTCCACCAGTATCTTCCATCTGCAGTTAAGCAAGGGAAAGGGCAGGGAGGCATTTGCTAAGTAGGGGGAGTATGTGGGGTATACGAACTTAGCAGAGAGGCTTGGGGAAGTCCTTAAACCCATGACAGCAGCGAGAGGGTATTGTGAAAGAAGCAATGAGGCCTCCAGATCGAATACTGGAAAATTCCAGCATTTAAAGACTGTGCTGTAGCCGGGCTTGGTGGCTCAGCCTGTAATCCCGCGCCTTTGGGAGGCTGAGGTGAGTGGATTGCCTGAGCCCATGGGTTCAAGACCCGCCTGGGCAACTTGGCGAGACCTCATCTCTACAATAAATCAAAAAATCAGCCAGGCATGGTAGCGCGTGCCTGTAGTTTCAGCTACTCGGAAGGCTGAGGCAGAAGGATTGCTGAAGCCCAGTGGTTCGAGGCTGCAGTGACTGAGAGCGGCCACTGCACTCTAGTCTGGGTGAGACCCCAATTAAAAAAAAAAGAGAAAGAAAAAGAAAAAAAATTCTGTGCTGTGAAGGAGAAGCCAGCAAAGAAGCCTGAGGAGGAATAGCTGAAGAAACAGGAGGGAGCATGGGGGAATGTGGGGATGGAAAGTCAGGCAGGAGAACGTCTGGAGTGGCTGGAGTGTGGAAATAGATGATCCACTGTAAAAGAGTGGTAGAATCTAAAGTCCTCTGGAAGCTTGAGAGAACTCAAGTTCAGGTGGTTTGGGGGTTTTTTTCTTATTTTTCTTTTTTTGAGTTGGAGTGCACTCTTGTCATCCTGGAGACTGGAGTGCAGTGGCATGCTCATGGCCACTGCAGACTCGACCTGCTGTGCTTAGGCAATCTTTCTGCCTCAGCCATCCAAGTAGCTGGAACGACAGACACACACCACCACACCTGGCTAGTTTTTGTGATTTATTGTAGAGACGAGGTCTACCAAGTTGCCCAGGCTGGTCTCAAACCCCTGGGCTCAGGCAATCCTCTCGCCTTGGCCTCCCAAAGTGCTGGGATCGCAGTCTTAGCCACTGCACCCGGACTTTCATTCTTTTTTTCTGAGTCAGAGTCTCACTCTGTCACCCAGGCTGGAGTGCAGTGGCACAATCACAGCTCACCACAGCCTCGATCTCCTGGGCTCTGGTGATCCTTCCTGCATCACCCTCCAAAGTAGCTGGGACAACAGGTGCACACCACCATGTTCGGTTACTTTTTTTCCTTCTTTCTTTGTTGGTAGAGATGAGGTCTTGCTATGCAGGTTGGTCTCAAACTGCTGAACCCAAGTAATCCTCCCACCTCAGCCTCCCAAAGTGATGGAATTACAGGTGTGAGCCACCATACCCAGCCTCAGATGGTTTTAAATGCTCTGAGTGGTTCAGCAAAGTTTAGTTGACAAGCAAAATCCTGACTGCATGAGTCCAAAAATTAAGCAAAATGTCTAATGTCCTGTAGGATACTTCATTCCTGGAAGGAAGAAGAATGAAAGAAATTATGTAGAACTTGTAACATGAGGGATTTTGCAATGTATATGGTAAATTTCAGTAAGTAGATCAAAGTACAGGTTTTTGTTCAAGTGGGTGGGTTTGTTTACTGTGAAATCTGATAAAATATATGTACACTCTAAGTACAACTCTATTTGAATCATAAATAAGGGAGGTACCAATCAAAAAACGAGGATGTTATGTTAGTTCCATTTACGTGGGTTTTTTAAAATTATGTATATATTGCTATTGTATTACCTTTTTCTAAAAGGAATGAAAAGAAAAATGTTTTTCACATGACGTGACAAGAAAGGAACTCAGGTTTCTGTAGTTTCTGCTCAACATGTATAACATTTTTTTTGCTAATGAGAAATCTCCAAAACAGAGAGGTAAAAAATGATCCCAGGTCACACAGTGAGTCTGTGTGGGGAGACCAGGAACAGGTCTTCCATATTATGTTGTTTCTTCTTCCACCATTCCTCAGTACAGCAAAGTAACCAATCCCAGTAACTCTGAAATATACGTCTCACCTTATTCCCCGACTGCTTCTTCGTGAAAAGGTCAGAGCTGGCCACCAAAGGACCATTATTTATCTGCTGTATTTATTTATTTGAGTCAATATCTCACTCTGTTGCCAAGGCTGGAGTACATTGGCATGATCACAGCTCACTGCATCCGTGACCTCTTGGGCTCAGGTGATCTTTCCATCTGAGCCTCCCACATAGCTGGGACTACAGGCGTCCTGTTATGCCCGGCTAAATTTTTTGATTTTTATTTTTTGTAGAGAAGAGTTCTCCTCTGTTGCCCAAGTTGGTCTCAAATTCCTGAGCTCAAGCAATCCTCCCACCATGGCCTCCCAGAGGACTGGGATTACAGTCGTGAGCCACCATGTCCTGCGCTATCTGCATAATTTGATTGTTACATCTAAACATGATTCCAGGAGTTTGCTCCTCCTGGTGGCGGGACCACCATGAGTTCCCTGGCAGCTGTCCAAGCCTCCTCAGCTGTACGAATTATGGGAGGAATTGAGGACACGGTTGTCTTAATGTTATCGTTTTTTCTTCATTATTGGCACCTTAACACCGTGAGCCAGCAGACAGAATGTCAATTTAGTTCCCAAGGTCAGAGGTAGGAGTGGACCAGGGAAGAGAAGGGATGGAAGGAAAGTGGACTTCACAGGGTTGGCAGGGGAGCCTTGGCCTGGGCCTCAGAGGTCTCTCCTGACATCAGTTCTTACTAGCATTTACTGAGTGCTTTGGGTGACCGCTGTGTTTGTTGCTGGGCGGTTTCTTAAACGAGTTTACTATGATTATCAATTATGAGAGACGAAACAATATCAGAATATGTATCCTTTTGAAATGCAAATAACTCTGAGAAAAGTAATAAAAATTGCCACCACTGCTTTTGTAAAATTTAGAAAACTCAGACCATGCTCCTCTGAGCCCTGTTTAACACCTTTTGCATACCCAATTAGAGGAAACTGACAAAATGAGAGGCATAGAGTTTTCAGATTCGGCTGACTCTCAAGAACCGTTTTCATGTTCCAAGACAGAAATTATTCCTAGAATTATAGATGCACAAACTCTCCCTCTTTTAAATTTAGAATGCTGTTTAGGGCATTTTTCTTTCTTTCTGTCGTAGTGAAATTATTATTCTTACTATTCCTCATTTTCAAATTGGTTTTATTGTAGAACTAGCTATTTTTCAGTTACTGTGACAGTCATCTATGTTTTAAAAAAATATAATCTATGATAGGCAGTAGAAATGTTATTTGAAGGGTTGATCATTTACTTGTATTGAAAAAAGACAAATTTTTAAATGGCATATTCAAAATTTGTATAAACATCTTTAAGAGGCCAGTCCAGCCAGGCGTGGTGGCTCAAGCCTGTAATCCCAGCACTTTGGAAGGCGGAGGTGAGAGGATTGCCTGAGTTCAGGGGTTCAAGACCAGCCTAAACAACATGGCGAGACTTCGTCTCTATAATAAATCAAAAATTTAGCCGGGCATGGTGGCACATGCCTGTGATTCCAGATACTTGGAGGGCTTAGGCGGAAGGATCACCTGAGCACAGTAGATCGAGGCTTTGGTGGCCATGAGCGTGCCTCTGCACTCCAGCCTGAGCAACAGAGTGAGACTCAGACTCAAAAAAAAAAAAAAAAGGCCAGTCCATGATGACTTTACACATTCTCTTTTGGTATAACCTGATTTTCAAGCTCATTCCTCTTCCATACCATTTCTTAATGCTCCCTTTGCACAAAAGACTCTCAGAAGACTAGAGAGAAAAAGACATTGTTGGGGGAATAGCACAATGCTTCCTAAACAGCAGTCTAGAGTCAAAATGGCACACCCTTGAGAGATCTAGATTAAGCCTTTTTGAGCCTCAGTTTCCTCTTCTGTAAAGTGGAGGCTAAGAATAGGATCCATCTACTAGAGCTATTGTAAGGTGTGTGCTAGACGCTACAGTTGAAGCTTGGATGCTGATGTTTTTCAGGAGATTACACCCCAACTGGGATCCTAGAGCCAACCCAAGACTGTTTGGCCCTACATACATGTTTAGATTCAAGGTCAAATTCACATTCAGTGTTCTAGCTTATGAGACATGAGAGAAAACTCAAAGCCTTTGTGGGGAAAAAAAAATCTTATAGATGTCTTCTTAAAGGGACTGTTTAAGCCGAGCTCGGTGGCTCAGCCTATAATCCTGCGCTTTGAGAGACTGAGGTGAGTGGATTGCCTGAGCTCGCGGGTTCGAGACCCGCCCGGGCAACTTGTCAAGACCTCATCTCTACAATAAATCGGAAAAAAAAATTAGCCAGGCGTGGTAGCACACGCCTATAGTTCTGGCTACTTGGAAGGCTGAGGCGAAAGGATCGCCGGAGCCCAGGAGGTCGAGGCTGTGATGGCCGGGAGCAACCACTACACTCCAGTCTGGGCGACAGAGTGAGATTCCAACTCAGGAAAAAAAAAAAAAAAGTAACCAATTCCAGTAACTCTGAAAAAAAAAGGGGGGGGAATGTTTATTTATTCACTCAGCATATAAGATGTTGTGTACCAAGCATCCTGCTAGGTGCTGAGGAGTGAACTAAATAATTTCTGATCTCACTGAACTTAGAAATAGCAGAGAGATTGCGATGAATCAAATGCCACAGACAAATAATGCAATCTATAATAGAAGTGATAAAGAAAGATAAATTCTGACTTGTTTTTGTTTTTTGAGACAAGTTCTCACTGTTGCCCAGAGCATTAGTATGATTATAGCAACTTCAAACTTCTGGACTCAAAAGATACACCCATCTCAGCCTCCCACGTAGCTAGGACTACAGGTGCACCACCACTTTTTAAATTATTATGTAGAGATGGGGTCTTGCTATATTGCCCTGACTGGTCTCGAACTCCTGGTCTCAAGCAATCCTACCTCCTCTGCCTCCCAAAGTGCTGGGATTACAGACATAGGCCACCTCTCTGGGCCCTGATTTGTTTTTAATCTTGGAGAAAATAATAGACATTAAAAAGGGATTACACCAGGTAAGTGTAATTTTGCCATTTCTTAATCTCAGTCTCTTTTATAATTGATAGGATGTTCGTACTTGGGCTCACTTGTTGGGTGTGGTGTCATTTGTTGAGATAAGCTATACTGAATACATCTCAAATTCTCAAAATTGTATGAAAACATGGAATCATTAAAATGGCACACTGAGAAGTCTCTGAAGCTACAATTTCCCATCACAGCCACATGCACATTTTCAAGGGGAAAGAAAGCCCCAACAGGAAGCCTATGTACAGCAAGAACCAGGGCCGGAAGCCACTGTCTGGTCCCTCGGTCAGGGAACTCTGGATCATCATTACAACAAAAGGACTTAGAGAGGACTGGGGAACTGGGTTGTGGCATCCGGAAGGGCCAGCCTCCCATGGGGCCCACCTCAGGTTTCCATTTGCACCAAGACTTTATCCTGGCCGCCTTCTCTCACAGCCTCCTCACAGAGTCTGTTCTCAAGCAGACTGCACAAGGACAGGGGCCAAAGAGCAGAGCACCTGCCCAGGCTGAAGTCCAAGGGTCAATGGAGTTAAGATGAAATCTGGATTTGGGGGCTGGCAGAGGAGCAATCCGGATGAAATGTCCTAAGCAAAGGGAATGAGGTGGGGACCTAGCACAAGACCAAGGCGGACATCCTGCTTCCTGCAATGGGGAGGGAAGGTATAGATTGGGATTCCTGATACCGAGCCATTTTTGAGCTCTAAAAATGGCAATCTTGTGTGTTGGGTTGGTGGGGCCTCAGAGAAGTCCCTGTGGAGGCAGTGTCCTTCAGGTCTTCGCCTGTGAGAAAGAAACAGATTACAGAGACAACTGGTGGTGGGATTAAGCCAAAGGTTTACATCCATATTTTCTTTGCTGGGCTCTCTGTTCTTAAGCAACTGCTCTCAGCACCTGTCAGCTGCTGGTCACTGAAGCCGCTGTGTTTTAAACAGGGATGCTGGGAGGTGGCTTCCTTTTCACCTTAGCATCTGTGGGACTAAGACTCATGTCCAAATGCCACAAATGTTTTCAGTTTTATTTCCCCACTTAATTAGATGATTCTTTTACTCTAGATCAAAGGGGAAAAAAAAATCACTTAATTTACCTAAAAATTTTGAGAGTTGATCATTTTTTTTTTTTTTGAGTTGGAGTCTCACTCTGTCGCCCAGACTGGAGTGCAGTGGCCGCTCCCGGCCACCGCAGCCTCGACCCACTGGGCTCCGGCGATCCTTCCGCCTCAGCCTTCCGAGTAGCCAGAATTACAGGCGCGCGCTACCACGCCCGGCTAATTTTTTTTGATTTATTGTAGAGATGAGGTCTCGCTGCCCAGGCGGATCTCGAACCCGCGGACTCAAGCAATCCACTCACCTCAGCCTCCCAAAGGCGCGGGATTACAGGCTGAGCCACCGAGCCCGGCTGAGAGTTGATCATTTTATTTGCAGAAATAATTTCTAACTTCAGATCTTCCCACATTGTTTTTGAATGACACAAATAATTCTCCAAGAAAGGGGATTGAATAACTGGTCTTCCTTTCAGTTAGTAAGAGCATTCTAAAGAGTCTTTTCACCTCGACAAACAGCATGGTCACTTTCTGCTGAAAGTCTACAGTTGGAGGAGAGGGCGGCAAGAGAATAGGCTCTTAGTTGGGGATAGGAACAGATAGGCTGTTGGGGAGGAAAAAGCCCCTGCAGTAAAGAATGACGTCAGCTTTCACCCCGTGCAGGAGCAGTAATCTGCAGAGCCCAGGAAGAGTCTCAAACCAGGAGCCCCAGGAGTGGGCATCAACTGTTAAAACAGAGACAACAGACCTCTGGGCAGCCATTTATTTCTTTGTAATGACCTTCCCTTTAGTTTCTCTTTCAGCCTAAGTCTCTAATCTGCTTTTCAAGAATTTAAGTTCTCCCAAAAGCTGTTCTTGGTCAAGTTCATGTTCTTGGTCAAATCCAAAGGCCTCTTTATTTCATATGTAGAGAGAGGGGAATGTTTCTTTACAATGCTTACATAAAACTTGTATGTTGTAGAAAAGGCATATGCTTAGAAACGAGACAGGTCTAGGTAGTATTTTTTTAAATGTTCACCACAGACTAGCTGTGGGCCCTTGGGTAAGATAGTTGGCAAGTTAGGAAACTCAAAGAGCTGCAGTTTCTTAACTGAAAATAGGGGAAATAATACTTCTGTAGGGTTGTTGTGAGGATTGCGTAAGATAAAGCTTATCAAGAGCAAGGCCATTGCTGGGCACTCAATATATGATTGATATTGATACATGTATTATTATCTTTCTTTCTTGTGTCACCATTCCAACAAGCAGCTGAAGAACAACAACAGCAGAATTTGCAACTCTTTTAAAATACTAGTGTTGATCATCATATAAATATTTGGGGCCAGGCACGGTGGCTCACACATGTAATCCCAGCACTTTGCGGGGCAGAGGCAACAGGATTGCCAGAGCCCAGGGATTTGAGACCAGCCTGGGCAACTTGTAGACCTCTTCTCTACAATAAATTAGCTGAGTATATTGCTGCATGCCTGTAGTCCCAGATACTTGGAAGGCTGAGGTAGAAGAATTGCCTGAGCTCAGCAGGTCTAAGCTATGGTAGCCATGACCATACCACTGCACTCCCACCTGGACATCTGAGTGAGACTCTGATGCTAAATAAATAAATAAAGGCATACATAAATATTTGGAGCATATTTACAGACTTTATGATTCAAGATGAGTTTGGTTTTGTTTTTGTTTTTTTCTGAATTGGAGTCTCACTCTGTCACTAGACTGGAGGGCAATGGAATGATCATGGCTCACCGCAGACTCTACCTCCTGAGCTCAGATGATCCTTCCATCTCAGCCTCCTTGTTGGAAAATCCTATATCAAAATATTTTTTAAATGCTTCCAGTTTTAATTCTTGAGTGATTACCAAGTCTAAGAATTATCCAAGCACATTTTTTGTTGATTGACTTTTAAAAAAATTTTTTATTTTGTTATAGAGATGAGGGGTACTAATGAGCTGCGTGCAGGTGTTTGGGCTTCTATCCGGCCCTCACTCCCCCTGGGATAGGACCAGGTACCCTTTGTGTTGTTACGTGCCCCCTACCCTTCTGCTTTTCTCCCTCCCCTAGCAGAGTCCAGCAACTGCTGATCCCTCCCTTAGGCTAATGTGATTAATGTTCAGGGCTCACTTATGAGTGAGAGCATGCATTATTCACTTCTTTGTTTCTGTGATAGTTCACTTAGTATGATGGTCTCCAACACCATCCAATTTGCTGTGAAGTCCATGATTTCGTTCTTCTTTATGGCTGTGTAATACTCCATTGTGTGAATGTTTCACATTTTCTTTATCCAGTCCATGACTTAAAAAAAACCTCAAAACCTAAATACCCACTTTACTTCTAAACAGTAATGTTCAGAATCATTACAGATTTAATAGGCTAGCAAAATAAATTCATAACTTAAAGCCATCACCCATACCTTCTTTTTTTTTTTTTTTTGAGTTGGAGTCTCACTCTGTCACCTAGACTGGAGTACAGTGGCCGCTCCCGACCACCGCAGCCTCGACCTGTTGGGCTCTGGTGATCCTTCCACCTCAGCCTTCCAAGTAGCTGGAACTACAGGTGTGCGCTACCACACCTGGATAATTTTTGGTTTATTGTAGAGATGAGGTCTCACCAAGTTGCCCAGGCAGGTCTCGGACCTGTGGGCTCAGGCAATCCACTCACCTCGGCCTCTCAAAGTGTTGGGATTACAGGCTGAGCCACCGAGCCCGACCCCATACCTTCTAAAGTCATTTCATGCACTGCCAGTGGCATGGGTAGCACACTTGGATAAACACTGACCACATATGTCCCTCATTTTACAGAAGAGAACACTGAGACCTAGGCAAGTGAAGTTATTATCCCTGAGTCTATGATTGCAGCTCCATAAAAGGCTTGGTGTACTGAAGAACTTGGTAATAAAAACTATCTCAGAATATCAAACCAGGTGTGGTAGCTCACACCTGTGGAAGACAGAAGTGAGAGGATTGCCTGAGCCCAGGGGTTTGAGACCAGCCTGGGCAACTTGGCCAGACCTTGTCTCTACAATAAATCAAAAATTAGCTGGGTGTGGTGGCCCATGCCTGTATTTCTGGCTACTTGGAAGGCTGAGGCTAAAGGATCGCCTGAGCCCAGCCAGTCAAGACCACAGGGGCCGTGATCGGGCCACTGAACTCCAGCTTGGATGACAGAGTGAGACTCTGATCAAAATCATCATCATCATCATTTCAGCTGTACCAAGGCTTCCTTTTCATATTTCTCATAAACTTCCTAAGTCCCAAGAGAGTAGGCAAAATGAGGGTTGGCCTTAGTGAGAGAGAAAGCTCAGCTTATTATATGTAGTCCCTTCAAAAAAATCACTGAGATGGGTCAGAACACATAGGGCTAGAGTTGATCATTTGTTTCTCTCTTAAAACAATTTTAATAATTATATGAGCACATCCAAAATTTGACATACATTTAACCTTTTTGCTTATACTGTTACTTGAGTTTGTTCAGTGCTGACCTGATTAAGGTCAGCAATATTGGCCTCCTCCTGACCCTGAGTGCCTTGTGCATTGAAACCTGAGTGTTAGTTCCTGTTTGTACCATTGTACCTTGTTAGAGAAGGTATTTCTATTCTCCAGAGAGTGAACAATAAGCTACTGTATGTTTGGTCTCTAGAGTTCATTTCTTCATGTTTTCATTAGTTTTACTCATAAGAGTCTATTAGAGTCAATTGTTAAATTGCTGGAAACGTCCCCAACAAAGGACAAAAAGGTTCTTCTATAAAACAAGAACAGCCCATCCCCTGCCCAGACTTGAAGGACCATAAATTAGTGTAATAAATTGCAGAATATAAGCGGGTAACTTTTCTTCCTACTCTCCTAGGGACCTGGGTTTGTGAGTCCATGTCTGAAACTAGGTCAGTAACATGGTAAAAAAAAAAAAAAAATTCTACTGAATACAAGTTGGAGTTCATTGCTTTGAAAAATTATAGTTCCATCTAGTCAAATCAGAGTCCAACTCATTCATTTTAATGGATTCAAGTTACCATGCATAACTTGGGATAATTGAAATAATTGTTACAGCTGTTAATAATATTTTGCTTGAGATATTCTTTTTTAAAAAAAAAAAAAAATTCCTCTTCTACTTCTGGAGTTTATGGTAAGAAGAACATTCCTCAGTTTGTACTGGAGATTTCCTTTGACACATTTTCATTGCGGAGTCACATTTCCCTAGTGCTTTCAAGATCCTAGAATTCCTTTCTCTCTTCTTTGATTTCAAGAAAGCATTTAACTCTAAATCTATTTTGATTCATTATTACAAAAAAGTGCACTGGCCAAAAAGGTACGAAATTTCAGAGTATACCCGAACATGTAATTTCTAAGCAAGAACATGAAGGCAAATATATCACTTGATATTTATTAAGAATTAAGTACTCAGAGGGGATTGGTCGCTGACAAAGACAGAAGCACAAGCAATTCTATATCAAATGAGAAACTTGGCCATATTCACTGGAGCAAGCCCTAATTTTTTTTTTTTTTTGAGTTGGAGTCTCACTCATTTGCCCAAGCTGGAGTGCAGTGGCACACAAGCTCACAGCCACCCCAGCGTCAACCTGCTGGGCTCCAGTGATCCTTCTGTCTCAGCCTTCCAAGTAGTTGGTACTACAGGCGCATGCTCCCACACTCGACTAATTTTCGATCTATTATAGAGACGAAGCCTCGCCAAGCTTCCCGGGCTGGTCTCGAACCCGCGGGCTCAGGCAATCCACTCGCCTCGGCCTTCCAAAGTGCTGGGATTACAGGCTGAGCCACAGATCCTGGCCAGGCCCTAATCTTTTATGAATTGTCCAATTTTAAATAGAGCAACATGGAGGAAACTACAATAGAGTGGAGAAAAAAAGGCCATTTTTTGGAATTAGAATGTATTGAAAACACATGCTTAACACTTCCCTCAATACTAACAAATGGGATCAAATCATATTCTATCTGAGCTCCACATCATTTCTCAATCTTGCATTCGAACACAGTCTAAAAACAGCAAGGTAAGAAGGTGAGAATGGAGTGTTGCAAAAATATTTGTTTTATGGCACAATAGATGTTTATCTTATTTTAAATTAAATGTTCCTTAACAGACAGCTGCTTAATGACCCCATACAGTCCCCCTTCCCATTCTCTTCTCTAATTTTTGCTCACAGTCATTTTCCTAAAACTGCTAGAGTGGTTTTTGCTATTCTTTAGAATTCTTTAAAACAAATGGCCAACCATCTCTAACACACAGGAAGAATGTTCCCAGAACAGTCATAAGCCCCTCTATTACACAATAATGCCTCGTTCATTCCATAAATGTCAAGACAATTTCCCAACTACTTATTTGCTCTTAGCACTTTTCCCTGCAAACTCAGAAACCAGCTGCCGTTCCCTCTGTACCCTCAAAATTAGGCGTGTAAAACAATGGATGATATAAGGAAAGGACTTATATCTCCATTGTAACTGTGGAGAAACTCTTTTAGAAACTGTGGAACCCTCCAGGGGACAATGCAGCCCCAGACAATGGCACCAGCAGAGTCCCACCTTGCTATGGACAAGAACACCTCTGCCAGTCTGTGCTACCCCTCATTGCTTGCACTTAGATGAGATCAGGTGCATTCAGGTGGTATGGCCATAGAGATTACTTGAATTTAGAAACAAGTCAGAGGCTGAGACTTAGAACCAAAAGTCATGCTCTGACATTGCCTTTGTGACTTGCACAATTTTAAAGAAAACGACATGGGAACATTACAATAGGGTGTAAAAAAGGCAAAAATTTTTTGGCATTGTAATATATTGGAAACATATGTCAAATACGTCCTTGTATATGGGATGCAACAGCTCTGCTTATCCTTCTAGACCCTTGGCTGGACCATGTTTTTCATCACTCCTTGTACTCCCATTTGGACTCTGGGACTCTATGCCTGCCTTTGCCTCCTTGCCCAGTCAGGACCCTTAGTTCCAATAACTAGTTTGCCTCTTCAGAGGCCACGCTTTGTCATTTCTTCCAGGTCAGCTAGATGCCTCCTGTCTTTTCTATTGGCTAATACCTCACTCCCCCTCCGCCTCCGTGTGGCCTCGTTCACAGTCTAATAACCTTAGTCATTCTGGATGGCATTGATCTAGGGCATCCTTAGTTCTGATTCTCTCTACTCTCCGCCCCCCACACACACACGCTTCCTGTGGTCTTGGAACTGACTCCTGTCCAATTCTCAAATTCATGAATTAAGGAATCCAAAGGTAGATTAAAATTCCAGACTTGGCTGAATAAGAACAATGTAATTTCGTGGAAAATATAAAGTACTTAGGTAATCAATATCCTTGAAAGTTATTTACTCTGATTAAGTGATAGTTCATGCTGCTTGCGTATTTCTTAGTATTGTATTCTGAAGGAGAAGTGTTCAGATGATCAGTCTGGGGCAAATTAGAAAGAGGATGGCAAAGGCTAGAAAAGCGTTTAAAAGGGTTGAAAAATGGCACCAGTAAGAAAGATGAGAAGGTATGTGGTATTTATTTCTGAGAAGAAATTAATTTGCAACTTTATAATTCCCTTTAAGAATGTGAGCAGGGTGCAGTGGCTCATGCTTGTAATCCCACTACTTTGGGAGGCCACAGCAGGAGGATTACTTGAGCCCAAGAGTTCAAGACCAGCCTGGGCAACATAGCAAAGACCTCATCTCTACAAAAAATAAAAAAATTAACCAGGTGTAGTGGCATGCACCTACAGTCCCAGCTATTTGGAAAACTGAGGCAGAAGGACTGCCTGAATCCAAGAGACTGAGGATGTGGTGAGTTGTGATCTGCCACTGCTCTCCAGCCTGGATGACAGAGTGAGACCCTGATGCAGAAAACAAAAGAAGAATATTATGTTATCACATGATCATTGGATTGGATTGTCCTCTTGTTCCCCATGTTCAATAAATATTACTGAAGGAAAAAAAAAAGAAGTGACGAGAGCATATTCATTCTAGTACTCACTGAGGGTGGAAGAGGCAATGACTTAAGAAGCATATCGTGGAGATAAGGAAGCATTTCTTGAGAGTTGCCAGACCTGTATTTCCCAACACTCTTATTTCCTCTGATGTCGTCAGCATGGCCCAGCCAGCATAAGGAATAAGTTGTGAAACTGTTCCAACTCTGAGACCCATTAATTCCACTTTGATGATCATGCTCTGAGGACAAAGAAAAGAAAAAGTACTTTCTACATTATAGTAGCATTATTCAAAATAAAGTGACATTTTTAAGGATCAGCCCAGCCTGTGAGCCATCGTCTCTTCACTCGAACACCTCCCACCTCTCATCAACAGAGTGAGCCCCTGGCAGCCATGACTGTATTGAATAATCCCACCTCCTGATCTCCAACTTCACTAGAAATAGGTCTAATGAAAGCTGAAACGTGGAACTAAGGGAGAGAATTGCAAGTTAGTCTCTGCATGTGGGCAGGATGATAAAATAATCTCAAGCTATGGGGTAACCCTGTTCCACTTCAAGGAGAGGCAATCAGGGTAAGGGAGAGAAGAATGAAGCAGATTCACCAAGAGAAACAAATAAGACATGAAGAAAGAACTGATAACTTTCTGGACCCTTCCAGATACCTAGTTGCTGTTCTACTCTTTGACACCATGACGTAGACTTCTATATTTATAATAAATCACCTTTTTCAACTGAAAGTAACTTGAATCACTATTTGTTTCTTGTGACTGAGTCTTAGTTGAGACAGAGTAATTAAAAATTGGAAGCAATTCAAAATAATCGCTAAATAAATTACTGCAGGTTGAATATTTTTATTGTATGCTGAATAGTTTCTAAGGTGATGTTTAAAATTATCTACATGGAAAAATGCAGACCATTAAACTGCTTGAGCATATTGCTTGCAACTGTTAAATTGTAGATTCAGTCAACAAGGACTGGAAGGGTATACAAAGTAATGTAAACAGTTACTGAGTATGTAGGATTTTTGGAATCATTATTTATGCAACATGTTTAAAATAAAGTGAAGGCATCAGGATTTTGAAATCGAGATTTAATATCCTACTTCAAACCCGTCACAGAATATTCATTATTCTGATAATGATATTCCCCGTCTTCCCCTCAAACTTGAAAGTTGTCCTCAAGTCCTTCTTTTCTTTCATTCTCCACATCTAACCAACTGCAAATTCATTGACGATGACATGAAAATATATTTCAAATCAACCCACTTCACTCCAATTCCTTTGTCAATAACTCAGACCAGATGGCCATTGTCTCTCAACAGGACTACCACACTGCTACCTAGCCTGTTTCTCCAATTCCACTCACCTCTCTTGTATTCCATTCTCCATATAAAAGCAAAGATGATTTTAATATACCACCCATAATGATGACTTCTAAATATTATTTTCCAATAAAAAAATCAGGGACTACTTGGAGAATAAGCTGATTAAAGGTCTGGGGGCAAAAGTTATAAAATACTAGCTAGAATATCTTGTCTTATCAGATAGCAGTGAAGTAATCTAAGACCATTGAGGTTATGTCAAAAGGACTCAGGAGGCAACTTAAAGAGACTCCTGCTGGTTTAATAAAAGATAATTTAAAAATTGATAAAATAATAATGATAAGAGATCGAAGCAGATCAACTTGTTTAAATCCATGAATTAATAATGATGTATTTTAACAAACCCTTTAAAGGATATTAAATAATTGTCTGTGAAAAAATATTCCAAAAAATCATTTTAAAACCTCATGATTATAGCAAGGTTGGAACTTATTAGTGATTATAACAAGTTTACAGGATAAGGACAACTACAAAACTTTGATGAAAGAAAACAAAGGTATAAATAAATGAAGAGGCATTCCATGTTTATGGATAGGAAGACTCAATATTGTCACAATATCAGTCCTTCCCAACTTGGCATATAGACTCATTGCAATCTCAATAAAAATCTCACCCAGTTTTGTTGTGGATATTGACAAACTCATTATTTATTTGGAAAGGATCCTAAGGAACCCACTCATTATTTTGCAGACTGATAAGTAAAGGGGAAAAGTCAAACAAAAATAAAAGTAAATTATATTTGTCATTTTTCAGATGAAAAGTTTTCAGTTGTTTCAAATTATACTTTAAATAAAAGCCAACCTCTGATCTGACCTTCCAACTCATCTTTGAACCTGGAACTTATAGTTTACTTGCATTTACACTCATATTTTTCATCTCTCTTAATCCCTTGCTTATGATGTGCCAGTTGTATAAGCCTCAAATAAGCTCCAGGTTGTCCCTCCTCATGCTTCAGATTTCAATTTACCTTTCAGAGGGAGCTTCCCTGACCATCCTAGCAGAAAATCCTATTTGTTTCCTTCCTAGAACTTGTATTTAATTTGTTCATTATAGTGCTCCTGATCATTAAGGATAAAAATTTCATGGATCATTTGTTAAAACTGTCAACAACAAAATATAACTGTGGAGAGCATCTATATAAAATAATAAGCCAGGCTTGGTGGCTCAGTCTATAACCCTGCGCCTTTGGGAGGCTGAGGTGAGTGGATTGCCTGAGTCCACGGGTTCGAGACCCGCCTGGGCAGCGAGACCTCATCTCTACAATAAATCAAAAAATCAGCCGGACGTGGTAGCACATGCCTGTAATTCTGGCTACTCGGAAGGCTGAGGTGGAAGGATCGCCTGAGCCCAGCAGGTCGAGGCTGCGGTGGCCGGGAGCGGCCACTGCACTCCAGTCTGGGCGACAGAGTGAGACTCCAACTCAAAAAAAAAAAAAAAATAATAATAACATGAGTTTCAAGTTAAGGCTAAGTGAAAGAAAGAACAAATAAATATTTAAACAGTATATTTATTTTGTTTGTTCACTTGTTTCTGCTTAGTTCTTCCAGTAAAACTTAAGTTTCAAGAAGGGAAGAATACCTTATTTATGGTCAGGATATACTACACACAGGCATTCAGTAACTATTTATGGAAAAGGCGAATGAAGTTATTCATCAAGTTGAGACTAGGCGCTTGAAAAACAGATGAAACTCAAATAAGCCAGAGAAGTTGATTCCGGGATCTCTGGGGGGCCAAAGTCCATGTGAATGACAGGGTTAGGAAAGGACCTGGAAAGAAGAGAAAGTGATTTCTGGGAAGAGGAAGGTCACTGTGGAATCGAACAGATGTGATTACCTTAGCCTTTGGGAAACTTCTATGGAGTATCTTAGTCCATTCCTGCTGCTATAACAAAATACCACAGACTGTGCAACTTACAAATAATGGAAGTTTATTTCTCACAGATCTGGAGGCTGAAAAGTCTCAGATCAAAGCACTGGCAGAGTCAGTGTCTGGTAAACTTTCATTCCCTGCTTCTAAGATAGTTCCTTGCTGTATCCTCAGGAGGGAATGAACATTGTGTCCTCACATGGCAGAAGGACAAAAGGGACATAGTCACACCCTCAAAATTTTGTATAATGGCACTAATTCCATCCATAAGAATGGAGTCCTCATGTCCTAATCACCTTATAAAGGCCTTGCCTCTTAATACCATTGCATTAGGGATTCAGTTTCAATATGAATTTTAGAGGAACACAAATATTCAAACTATGTCATAGAGTGTTAAGTTAAAAAATGAAAATATCACCTTTTAATAATAAAAATTGCAGCATGTATAGACCCTACATCTTTTATTCTTTATTAACTACTAGGCTTAAGGTAATAAATAATGGTCACTTTTTACCATGCATTTGGCTATGGCATTGGGCCAAGTAATTCTAAGAGTGTTTATTATATTATTATCTGATCTTTGATATGTCTCGATATGAGCATATGTTGATATGAGTACCACAGTTATATTTTGTGCTTTGGCAGCTTTATCAAATTATCCAATGCAAGTTCTATCCTTAATGAGTAGGAGTACTATAATCATACCAAGTGTTCCTTTTCAGTTCTTTTTTTCTTTCTTCTTTTTTTTCACCAAGAGATTTTCCGAGGGTGGTTGTTGGCAAAACCTGTTGTTATAGTTTCTGAAAATTAAGACTGGGGTTACTGAAATTATAAAAACACCAGAAAATAAATGGATTCTGGAAAGCATATGACTTTTTTCTATCTGTGTCTTAATTAATCACCAAACAGTGTAAACACATCACAGAAAATTTGAAAAATAAAAAAAGATGAAGGAAATTCAGACACAATCAATCCCCATCACCCCAGTGCTATAGATTTATGTATTTTATTTTAATCTTTTCTCAAATGCTTATTGTTTCCTAGTTGTCTTCCCAAAGCGCATGTTAATTGTTATCCCAGATTTCTCCTTCATGCTAGAACAGAAGACAGATAATAAACAAGTAAATAAGTAAGACCATTTATGACATAAGAAATGTGAAGTAAATAAAGGAGAGAAACAGGGTGAGTAGGCAGGGAAGGTCTCACAGAAGGGTCGTCTGAGATGAGACCTGCTTTACAGGAAGGAATCAGCCTTGTGAAGTTCTGGGCCAGAGGATTTGTCACACATGGGACAGCAAGTGCAATGACCCAGAACAGGCATAAGCTTTGTATGAGAAGCAGGAAGGTGGCCAATATAGATAGAGCAAATGAGCAACAGGAACCTAGAGGGAGAGGAGGAAGGGTGTGTGTGTGTGTGTGTGTGTGTGTGTGTGTGATGAGGGGGGAGGGAGAGAGAGAGATCCTGTGAAGCCTCACAGGACACTGTAAGGATGTTATTTCTTGGTCTAGACCAAGGTGAAACTATTGTAAGATTTTTTTGGGGTTGAGTTGTTGTCTCACTCTATCGCCCAGGCTGGAGTGCAGTGGCATTGCTCACAGTCACCCCAGTGTTGACCAGTCAGGCTCTGGTGATCCTTCCACCTCAGCCTTCTAAGTAGCCGGAACTACAGGTGCACACTACCACGCTGGTTAATTTTTTGATTTTTTTATTGCAGAGACGAGGTCTCACCAAGTTACCTGGGCTGGTCTTGAACCCGCGGGCTCAGCCAATCCACTCGCCTCAGCCTCCCAAAGTGCTGGGATTACAGGCTGAGTCACTGAGTCAGGCCTATTGTGAGATTTTTAAGCAGGGCAATGACATGTCTGATCTAAATTTCTGAGAGTATTCTGGTCACCAAAGATATTGTGTAGAAATTATTTCTGCATGTGTGCGAACGCAAATATTAAGGACTGAATTCCAACTCAAACCTGCTTAAAGCTTTCTAACCGTGTGTCTGGGATGCTCACAGAAGCAAAAAGTGCAGAGGTCCAGCGGATGTTCTCATATCTTTCTTTTTCTCTCGTTAATTCTGTGGTTCTTTCTATGTTGCCTCCAACACCTCCAGCAACTCTGAACCCAGCCAGCCGAAGGGTGCAGCTGCCAATAGCCGGAGGTCATCCAAAAGGAAGAGAGAGCTCTGTCTACCTTCACTTTGGAAAATTCTAGGAAAGGACTCACATTGGTCAGGCATGGAAAATGAATCCTCCCTTTGACCAGTTACCATGTACAGAGTGATGTTACATTGTCACTAGTCCAACTTGGGCTGTAAGCTTACCTGTTTCCGGAGATGAGGGTGGGCCTCCATGACCTACATCCCCTATACAAAATTAGGAAGAAATTCTGCAAAGAAAGGGATACTGTTTTCAAAAGGAGATAGGCAAGCATGCTGCATAGAGGAGGAGAATTCCCCCAAATAACAGCTATTCATCCCAGTTCAACTTAAGGAATAATCTTTTCTTCCTAATTGATTTGTGATATGTTTAGCATGTTTTTTTCCAACACACTAAAATTCATTTATGTTCCATTGAAAGCATTGTCAACTCATTTCTCATACCAGTGCCACAAAGTTTTAATTGGTATTACTTTGTAATATGTTTTAGTATCTGGTAAAACTAGCTTCCTACCTTATTCCTTATTTCAGAATATCCATGTTATTTTTATTTGTTCTTCCAGATAGAGTGGGATAACTTCCTTTTTTTTTTTTTAAGATCCTTCTGAGCTGTTGATTGGAACATGTATACTTTGAGAGAGAAAACTTCTGAGAAATGTCCAAAACTTCTGAGAAATGTTAGGATCAGAGTTGCCTACCCTCAAGTAGATCAGGCTCTGATGTCATGTTCTCCTCTTTCCAGTTCTCTCTCTCTCTCTCTCTGTCTGAGCAAAATTTATCTGCATAAGGAAGAAACTTCCTGTTCTCTTACAGCTATTATTTAAAATCTGTATTTTAGGAAACAGTTCTATTGTGGTTGATAGCAAAATTGAAGGTAGGACTTTAATATGGTTTTAGCACTTTATAATAAAATAAGATTGCACGCATTTCAAAATAAGTGGATTTTTTTTAGCTCAAATCCCTACACTTTTTGTTGTCTCTTTCTAGTTTTAGTATTTGTATATAGCATTTATCACTTTTAAAAATTCTTAGTTAAATCTTCAGGATGAGAATCCTTTTTGCTTGTTAAATTTATTGTACTTCTCAAATTTGAAAATATGAGGGCCATGTGTCACTTGTCTGGATAGCTAACTAGCTGGTTTGCTTAACCATGTGTGAGTGGATTACAGAAACTGGGATCTGAAACCTTCACCCACTGATCCTGTTTTCAGCTACAGGTCCTGAGTTTCATGAATGGTGCCCCCTGGAGTTGTGCAGTGCATGGCTAACATGCCTGTATGCTGCAGCTCTGGTGATAACAGACTGCTGAAATTGAAAGCAAATCTATATATTTCTAGTCTTCTAAAGTCACACCAAGGGTTGAATCATACCCTAAACATATATAGGCACCTTCCTGGGTACCTCTTGGAGAACCTGTATTTTTCTAGGGAGGGAAGGAATGATGACTAGAACGATAATGGTGATACTTTACTTTTGCTTTCATTTATCTCATTTTATCTTTGTTATAACCATCTATTGTAAAGCACAAGTGTTATTACAACCCCTATATTAGAGATGTGGAAAATGAGATTCAGACAGTCTGTGTGACTTTCCTAGTTGAAAACTAGTAAAACTGAACCTTCAACTATCAAGCATTACCTCCTCTTTAGGAATATTCAAAAACTGCCCAAATCAGTTGTAGTCCCACTCTTTGAGAAGCTTTACTTAAAGTTTGGAATCTTGGGGATTGTGTGTAGTGTTTTTGTTTTTTGTTTTGTTTTTTAAAAATGTGTCTTGAGTAGGTTATAGCTCTCAAATCCAGTTCAAGTTTGGCCTCTCCTTGTGTGGAGTAGGATTTGGGGAAAATTGTATCACTTCCATTTTATCACCTTTCTTTACCAGCTGGTGGACTGCAACTGGTAGACAGGTAAAGCCAGCTTAAAATACACATGCAGGCCAGATTTGAAGAATAAAGGAAGTCACAGGAGGTCAACCAGAGAGTGGGTGTAGAAATAGGAAGGGACAGAACTACCTCTCCGCCTTTTGGTGATTAACAGATGTTCTAATTGTGTAAACCTGTGTTTTGCTTTGCTTCACTTTAATCACCAGAGGAGACAACGCCTTTTCCCCTACCAGTTTCCTCTCATGGCTGTGATCAACTGTCTAGAAAATGGAGATCCTTAGAAATACAGCGTGTATGTGTGTGTGTGTGTGTGTGTGTGTGTGTGTGTGTGTGTGTGTGTGTGTGTGTGTTGGAGGGGGGCCCAGGGTGAATACAGAGTATCTCTGATGACCTAGAAAGTCATACGAACACAAGCTTTCTGACTGCTTCAAAAGATCATAATTCTCATATGTTTACATGCAGAATGGACAGTTTCACCTTCATGTTTCCCTATCTTCATACATTTAGCTAGTTTTGAATCTTTGTTTTTATCTCAACAAATTTTACTTAAATTCCTACTTAATTGTCACACTTCCTAACGTGTTTCTTTTTTCTTCTTGCAGGTAAACATTTTATTTCCTGAAGAATTTTGTAGTCAAGAGAATGAAACCGCTCTTGGTTGAAGTTCTCAGAATAAGAGAACTTTCTATACCATATGTTGCCTGGCAGTCCTTTGGTGAGCATTCAATAGATATCTACTTACTCAAAAGAAAATAGATTTTAATACACATTTCCTTGAATATCCCATTATTCACCCAGTTTCTGATGGCTTCTTTTATATTATCCCAGAATGAAAGTCAGGGGCAAGATAAAGCTTTAAAAAATTAATAGACTTTATTCTTTAGAAAAGTTTTAGGTTTACAGATAAATGAGCAGAAAGAACAAAGTTCCTATATACCCTCATCCTCCATCCCAGTTTCCCTTATTATTGCCATCTTGCATTAGTGTGGAACATATGTAATATAACTGATGAGTTGATATTGATACATTACTGTTAACTAAAGTCCATAGTTTACATTAAGGTTCAGTCTCAGTGTTGTATACTTATGGGCTTTGGCAAATATAAAATGACATATATCCACTCTTATGGTATGATACAGAATAGCTTCACTGCCCTGAAAATACCTTGTGTACCACCTATTTGGCTTTCCTTCCCTCCCCCTGAGCCCCTGGCAACCACTGATTTTTTTTTACTGTCTGTAGTTTTGCCATTTCCAGAATGTCATATAGTTACATTCATATGTACCCTTTTCAAACTAGCTTATGTCATTTAGCAAGATGCTTTTGTGTTCACCACATATTTTCATGAATATAGATTTTTCAAACTTCATCAGCAAGACAGGCACAGTGGCTCATGCCTGTAATCCCAGCACTTTGGGAGGCGGAGGAGAGAGAATTGTCTGACCAAGAATTCGAGACCAGTCTGAGCAATTGATGAAACCCTGTCTCTACAATAAATCAAAAAATTAGCCAGACGTGGAGGTGTATGCCTGTAGTTCCACCTAGTTGGAAGACTGAGGCAGAAGGATTGCCTGAGCCCAGTAGGTAGAGGTTGCAGTAGCCATGAGCATGTCACTGCACTCACTCCAGCCTGGGTGACAAAGTAAGATTCCGACCCAATAAATAAATAAATAAAATTAAAACTTCATTCACATTATGTATTTAACACATATTATGTGCCAGACACAGTGATAGATGCTGAGTGCACAAGACAAGATTTTTTTTTTGAAAGACATGAGTCTTACTATGTTGCTCAGGCTAGATTTGAACTCGTAGGATCAAGAAATCCTCTGGCTTTTCCCAACTAGCTGTTATTACAGGTATGTGACACCATGCCCAGTTTTTGACTTAAGCTTCAAAACTGTCCAATATTCTGTATCCAGAAACAATTGGATTTCCCAAGGCAACAGGCACCGTAGTTGTGATGTGGATGGCCTTCTATTCCTTCCCTGAGGAGATTCCTTGCTTGCATCTTCCACTATGAGGAGATCAGTGTTACCCATAATTGATTTCCCATTTTGCAGACTAACCAGTTCTCTCTCCTTAGTGTGTCAGGAACGAGCCCCCTGCTTACAATGCAGATCCTGTTCTAACTCTTGACTATAAAACTCAATGAAGCAAGAGAATGGCAACTGTCACCAAAGGTGATCTCTACCTGTTTCATTGTTGTTATTTAGCTTAAAGCATGTCTGGAACTTATTTCCTAGAAATACCTCTCACATATCATTTCTGCCTATAGTCCACATGAAAATCTAAAATTATAGTTAAGCTTTCAAAAGACAATTTACGAATCACCAACAGTATTGATGCAAAAAATATATGTGGGGCATCCTCCAAGCCTTTGGCTGGTTTCTTCCCCCAAGATAGACAAAATGCATCTTGTCTGTGCTAGTTATCAACAATTAACAAATGGAGGAATCTAGTCCTAGGATCTAATCAGTTTTATTTCATTTAAAAGATTTCATATTTTATGCGTTTCTTATTTTTTATTGTTCACTCTTAAAATAGAACTAAAGAGATAGATCTCCATTACAGTTAATGTCAGTTTCAGGTTTTCAGTGAATATGGGCATAATTTACCCTAATTTTGCTTTGTTTTGTTTGGACTTTTTTTTGACTAGGGTTCTCACTCTGTCACCCAGGCTGCTGTGCAGTGGCACATCATGGCTACCACAGCCTCGACCTGCTGGCCTCAGGTGATCCTTCCTCTACCTCAGCCTTCCAAGTAACTGAAACTACAGGTGCATGTCACCATGCCCAGCTAATTTTTTAAAATTTGTTATAGATATGAAGTCTCACCAAGTTGCCCAGGCTGTCTCAAACCCCTGGACTCAGGCAGTCCTCTTGCCTCTGTCTCCTAAAGTGCTGAGATTACAGGTGTGAGCCATCGTGCGGGCCTACCCTAATTTAAAGAATAATAATTTATTCTTTTACACAGGGAGTACGTAAGCAATTTGAATTCTGCTTATCTTCCGATAATACCTGATAATGTTAAAAATAGAATATATTACAAGCAAAGCAGTCTAATTGTACATATGCAATTAGAAACAATATTTCTTTTTTTTTTTTTTTTTTTTTTGAGTTGGAGTCTCACTCTGTCGCCCAGACTGGAGTGCAGTGGCCGCTCCTGGCCACCGCAGCCTCGACCTGCTGGGCTCCAGCAATCCTTCCGTCTCAGCCTTCCAAGTAGCTGGAACTACAGGCGTGTGCTACCAGGCCCGGCTAATTTTTTTTGTTTTTATTGTAGAGATGAGGTCTCGCCAAGTTGCCCAGGCAGGTCTCGAACCCGCGGCCTCAGGCAATCCACTCACAGCCTCCCAAAGCGCAGGATTACAGGCTGAGCCACGGAGCCCGGCAGAAACAATATTTCTAAAGAACATGGAAATGTACAGCAAATCAGTAAGTTCTTTTTTTTTTCCCTCTTTAGGCACTGAGGTTTTCTGTACTATGCATGTTTACAGTCATGAGAACCAAACCAGTTTTAGCCAGATTAGAAAATAGACTACATATGATGATATCATTATGCCTGAAGAAATGAATTGAATAATTAAATCTCTTATTAATACATGAACATAGCTGGAATTGGTGGCTCAGCCTGTAATCCTGCACCTTGGGAGGCTGAGGTGAGTGGATTGGTTGAGCCCGCGGGTTCGAGACCCACCTGGGCAACTTGGCAAGACCTCATCTCTACAATAAATCAAAAATTAGCCGGGTGTGGTAGCGCGCGCCTGTAGTTCCAGCTACTAGGAAGGCTGAGGCGGAAGGATTACTGGAGCTCAGCAGGTCAAGGCTGCGGTGGCCGGGAGTGGCCACTGCACTCCAGTCTGGGTGACACAGTGAGACTTCAACTCAAAAAAAAAAAATACATGAACACAACGGTAATACTGAGATACTTTCCTTTTCACTGAATCCTTTCCTAGATTTTATTTTAAAGTCTTAGACCTACAAAAGAGGAATGTCAAAATGGATATTAAATCACAAAGAATGGGAACACTCACAAACAGACAATTCTTTTCATCCCTGCTGCAAGAAAGAAATCTATAACAGAAAGATAAGAGAATCTGGAAAGGGGCTATATATGATATATTGAATTTTATATCAAGAATGTGCATCTGTTTATGACCAAAAATATCTACACCAAGGACAAGAAGGAGGTATAATAATTTCAATTATTCAGGACGATTATTACTGGTATTAAAAAAAGAGCATTTTAAAATAAGAAATATTTAAGATAGCTGTTTCTCCTCATGGTCTGTGTTCAAATGCAGGATACAGTTGAAATTCTTTGTCTTAAAGATTGTCCTTCCTCCCTCCCTTCCTCCCTCCGTCTCTCTCTCTCTCTCTCTCTCATCAAGGTCTTATTCTGTCACCCAGACTGGAGGGCAACCTGCTGGACTCAGGCGATTCTTCCACGTTTATGGCTCACCATAACCTTGACCTCCTGGGCTCAGGTGATCCTTCCACCTCAATCTCCCAAGTAACTGGACTACAGGCACGCGCCAAACTCCCCGCTAATTTTTTGATATTTTGTAGAAATGAGGTCTCACTATGTTGCCTGGGCTGGTGTTGAACTCCCGGGCTCAAGCAATCTTCCCACCTCAGCCCCCCAAAGTGCTGGGATTACAGGCCTGAGACACTGCCCATCCTCTTTGAACACATGCTCATTGTATATTTTTTCCTTCGTTAGTCTTCTATCTTTAGACACCTTAATCACTGCTGGTGTTTTCTTTGCTTCTTTTAATGAGAGAAGCGATACATGGAAGGAAAAGAAAATTGCTGTCAGATGAACGGCTACCCACGACTTGCCAGGCCTAGGACAGGGGCCGTGGGCCGTAGGATGAGTGAGTCCTTGTGTCCAGGCAGCTTGTGAGAGTTGGTGCTGCCTGTAGCCACACTGGCACCTAGGCTCAGGAAAAATTAGTAATACTGATAGTATCTTTATTTTAAAACTTGATATTTTGTCCGTTATCAATTTTTTGCATTCTTTTGATCTTAAAAACATTTATAGGCCAGGCTCAGTGGCTCAGCCTGTAATCCCGCACTTTGGGAGACCGAGGTGAGTGGATTGCCTGAGCCCACGGGTTTGAGACCCGCCTGGGCAACTTGGCAAGACCTCATCTCTAAAAAAAAAAAAAAAAAAAAAAAAGTAGCCAGGCATGGTAGCGCATGCCTGTAGTTCCAGCTACTTGGAAGGCCGAGGTCGAAGGATCCCCGGAGCCCAGCAGATCAAGTGCCACTGCACTCCAGTCTGGGTGACAGAGTGAGACTCCAACTCAAAAATAAATTAAAAAAAAATAATAAAAAATAAATAAATAATGTTTGCCGGGCTTGGTGGCTCAGCCTGTAATCCCAGCACTTTGGGAGGCTGAGGTGAGTGGATTGCCTGAGCCTGCAGGTTCGAGACCTGCCTGGGCAACTTGGGGAGACCTCATCTCTACAATAAATCAAAAAATTAGCCAGGCATGGTAGCGCGTGCCTGTAATTCCAGCTACCAGGAAAGCTGAGGCGGAAGGATCGCCGGAGCCCAGCAGTTGGAGGCTGCGGTGGCCGGGAGCGGTCACTGCACTCCAGTCTGGGTGAAGAGTGAGATTCCAACTCAAAAAAACAAAAAACATTTATTTAAGGCCAGGTGTGGTGGCTTACACCTGTGATCTGGTGGGAGGATTGCTTGAGCCCTGGAGTCTGAGGCAAGCCTAGGCAACATAGCAGACCTTGTCTCTACAATTTTTTTTTTTTTAATTAGCTGGACATGGTGGTACAGCCTTCTCAGCTACCTGGGAGGCTGAGGTGGAAGGATTATCTGATCCCAGGAGGTCGAGGCTGCAGTGAGCTGGTGAGCCATGATTGTACCACTGCCTTCCAGCCTGGGTGACAGGGTGAGGACCCTGACTCAAAAAAAAAGAAAGAATTGATTTAAAATACTACATAAAATTAGAAAATGGGTTCATCGGTATTACCAAATATGGTGCATTCTGTGAGATACATTGTATAAGGGTGGGAGAATGTTCTAGATGAAAAGAGTCTAAAGCGACATAACCAAATGCAATGAGTGACCCTTGAGTGGATATGGATGTGAGTTCTTTGGTGCCTCCTTAATATTTACATCTCAGGTGAGAACCTTACTTGCCTCCCCGGGTCCCAGCCCTGGAAAGAATGCCGGGGACAATATAAACCAGGTCTGGGGTTCTATAGGGAGGACACACATCAGGTTAGGGTGAGAACAACCCGCAAAGCTTCCAGAAGAAGCCTTAAAAGATTAGTAGGATTTCTGCCTGTCAGAGATAGCTGAAGCTGAAGGGAGCCCATGTGAAAAGGAGGCCTCTCAAGCAGAAAGAACAGCATGAGTCAGGGCATCAGCAGTGCAGGCTTGAGGTTTGCAAACAGTGGGCAGGTCAATCACTCTGGGAGTGGGTTAAGCCTAAGGTCCTCATGAAAGAAGAGACTGCAAAGAGAGATTTGGACCCTGCTGTGAACTACATCTATTTTTTCTTTTTTTAAGTTGGAGCTTCACTCCGTTGCCCAGGCTGGAGTACAGTGGCACGCTCATGACTACCCCAGCATCGACCTGCTGGACTGAGGCAATCCTTTTGCCTCAGCCTTCCAAGTAGCTGGAACTATAGGTGAACGCTACCACGCCCGGCTAATTTTTTGATTTATTGCGGAGACTAGGTCTCGCCAAGTTGACCAGGCCCTTCTCGAACCCGTGGGCTCAGGCAATCCTCTCACCTCAGCCTCCCAGAGTGCTGGGATTATGGGCTTGAGCCACCATGCCCTGCCTACCTCTATGTTTAATTCAGGATGGAACCAGTGAAAATCTTTTTTTTTAATTTTGGTTTGTAAATTAAAGTGCATTTTTAAATGTTTTCTTAAATTCTTCTTACGTACTTTCATAAGAAGTAGTCTAAGAACTTCAAATGTAATCTTGCTATTGTTTAAGAAATATGCCTCTTCAAATCCAGTGTAAGGTGATATGAATGAAAATAGGTTGTCAGAAATTTAGAAGCAAATAGGATAAAAGACTTGACGATTGATAATAAACACAATTTCTATGCAGCCTGGATTTTCCAGGAAGGTCTCAATTTAAAATTTTCTGTGGTTGGGCATGGTGGCTCATACCTGTAATCCCAGCACTTAGGGAGGCTGAGGTGAGAGGATTGCCTGAGTCCAGGGGTTCGAGACCAGCCTGAGCAACATGGTGAGACCTCATCTCTAAATAAATCAAACAATTAGTTGGGCATGGTGGTGTATACCTGTAGCCCCAGCTACTTGGAAGGCTGAGGCAGAAGGATCACCTGAGCCCAGCAGGTCAAGGCTGTGTAGTAGCTGTGATCATGCCATTGTACTCCATCCTGGGTGACAGAGTGAGACTCTTATGCCAAAAAAAAAAAAAAAAGCAATATGGAAACACTGTAGCAACTGTTGAATCTACATGATAGGAATATGGGTGTTTATAAAAGCTATTTCCAACTTCTCTGTATGGCTGAATGTTTTTATATTAAAGATTGGGTGGAAAATAGAACAAAAGATTAAGAATTGGGACTGTCCTGAAAATCTAGGCTATAATCAATCACCAAGTCTTTTTCCTACTTGCTTCTGACTTCTCACTGATAGCTTATCTATGTTCAATCACATCACTGCACACCTGACTTAGAATAAGCCTACACCTTAAACAAGGGCAACAATGAATAAATGCACCACACATCAAATATAAAAATCAACTGAAATTTAATTATGGGTCAAATATAAGAGCTAAAATTATAAAATTTCTAGAAGAAAACAAAGGATAAACCCTCAGTGACCTTGACTGCAGAAAAAATTTCTTAAATATAACACAAAAAGCATAAACTATAAAAGAAAGAAAATCAGAAAATTATACTTCATAAATATTAATATTCAAGTTAAAATCACAGTGAGATCCCACTACACACCTGATAACTGGATAAGATGAAAAAAACTGACCACACTCAGCACTGGTGAGGAGGATGTTGGGCACCTGGAATTTTCATGCACTCCTAGTAAAATGGTACTTTGAAAAACAGTTGAAACATTTCTTAGAGAGAGTTGGTTAAATACAACCAACTGTCAGGTGGAAATACTATTGGGAAGTAAAAGCCAGCAGCTGAAGAGGAAAGGTGACGGTGGGCACAGGCCATTTCGAACGCCAAGTCAGGGAACATGTATAGCTGACAGCCCTCAGGGCCCTGGTCACATCCCTCATCCTCTCTGGAATGATCCAGTACAGGCCAACCTGACTGGAAGCAACTGTGACTTTGTGGCCTGAGGCTTTCTCTCTGTGGGGCAGACGTATATGTATGTGAATATCTATACAGACATTCAACCTTTAGGAATTTACCAAAGTAAAATGAAAACAAAAGTAAAAACAAAAACAAAAACCTGTCCACAAATGTTCCTCATAGCTTTATTTGTAGTAGCCCCAGACTGAAAACAACTAAAAGTATCCATCAATACATGAATAGATAAATTGTGGCAAACCCACACAATGACTCTCAGCAATGAAAAAGAACAAATTGTTGATACTCAAGGGGAAAAAAAACCAGCTCAAAATAAGTATGCTTAATAAGCAAGTGAAAGAAGCCAAAGATATTTCTTTTCTTTTTTTTTTTTAAGTTGGAGTCTCACTCTGTCGCCCAGACTGGACTGTAGTGGCCACTCCTGGCCACCACAGCCTCGACCTGCTGGGCTCCGGCGATCCTTCCGCCTCAGCCTTCCGAGTAGCCGGAATTACAGGCACGTGCTACTGCGCCCGGCTGATTTTTTGATTTATTGTCGAGATGAGGTCTCGCTGCCCAGGCGGGTCTCGAACCCGCGGGCTCAGGCAATCCACTCACCTCAGCCTCCCAAAGGCGCGGGATTACAGGCTGAGCCACCGAGCCCGGCTGACAAAGATATTTCTATTTTCTGTGGATGGCGTTTAACTCATGCCTCTATGCTTTGGAAATTAGAGCTATGTGTGTTATATTTCTTTTTGGCAGGAGTACTTCACAGGTCTTGCTGTGTTCTTCATAGCATCACACGAGGAAGTGAATAGACTGTCCCACTCAGTGATGCTACATTTGATTATCTAGAGAAGATAGAGATTGCCAGATCTCTCCTCTATGAAGATGTATTTTTTTCCCTTTGCTATTAGGAAGTAATGTGCTGCACATTAGCCAAAATTGAATATCTTGTTTGCCGTTAACTTTTACCTAATAGGTTTTTTGTTTTGTTTTGAGTCAGGGTCTCACTCTGTTGCCCAGGTTTGAGTGCAGTGGCATGATCATGGCTCACTGCAGCCTTGACCTCCTGGGCTCAGGTGATCCTTCAGCCTGAGACACCTGAATAGTTGAGACTACAGGTGTGTACCATTACATTCAGCTATTTTTTAAAAACGTTTTTAGAGATAAAGTCTCACTATGTTGCCCAGGCTGCTCTTGAACTCCTGGACTCAAGCAGTCCTTCCACTTCAGCCTCCCAAAGTGTTGGGATTACAAGTGTGAGCCACTACACCTGGCCTCCTAACAGTTTTATTGTCTATTGATTTTATTGCCTAAACTGATTATTTCCTTAGTTTTTTTTTTTTAAAGCATTGATTTTTAAACTCTATTACGTCTTATCAGCGAATGGGCTGTTTTCTTCTTAGTCAACTGAGACAGAAAAGTATTTGAATGGAATAATTTTTCATGTTTTATTCCCTTGACAAACTCACACTCATCTTTCATGGCTCTGCTCAAGCCCTGACTTCCTTCTCCTTCCTAACTTCATAACCACAGAAACTGTTTTCAGATCATTTCACGAATGTCACTTTTTCATTCACTCATTTATTCAAAATTTGTATTGTGTCCATAGCATATTTTAGGCCCTGTTCTAGGTAGGGAGATAAAGTGACACATAAATCAAGTGAAGTCTCTGGCCTATATTCTAGTGGAGGTGGGGAGACAGACTATAAGTAAATATAAATACAACCAACTGTCAGGTGGAAATACTATTGGGAAGTAAAAGCCAGCAGCTGAAGAGGAAAGGTGACGGTGGGCACAGGCCATTTCGAACGCCAAGTCAGGGAACATGTATAGCTGACAGCCCTCAGGGCCCTGGTCACATCCCTCATCCTCTCTGGAATGATCCAGTACAGGCCAACCTGACTGGAAGCAACTGTGACTTTGTGGCCTGAGGCTTTCTCTCTGTGGGGCAGGCCCATGCTGGAGAGCAGCCCTTAGCCAAGGGCAAATGGTACTGAGATGACAAACTCCCCAGGTTTCCCTCCCCCACGTGTGGGAAGACTTTGATTTGTATTCCACATGTCTCCCAGATGCTGCCTGTGGAACTGAGCCCAGTTGCTCCCAGTGGTAACCTGCTCGTTAAAATACTCTGTATTGGTTCCTTCCCTTTGCTGTCTCACGTCTCTATTTGTCTCCCAGTTCTTCCTGGCAACACGTTTTACAGTTCATTTTACATACCACTTGCACTGGGATCCTTAGTTTTGGAGGAACCCAGTGTAAATCAATAGCTCCTCGCAGTGGTTCAAGGAAGAAGACCCTCAGAATGAGATTCTGGAGTTGGATCACTTGCTGACTGACAAAGACACCCTCAGTGTTGGTAAGCAGGAGAGTGATCATCTCTGGAGTGCTGTAGCATCACTGTTACTGAGAGCCTTGCCTGTGATGAATGGGGATTGTGTAAGTAGAAGAAAATGCAATGGCTGAGAGAGGAGCTCTTGAACTGAGAAGTACAGGGGCAGTGGTGATTATGAGAATGATGAAGCTGGCTGGCTGTTAACTGCCAGAAAAGTCATGAAGGAAGATGATAGTCTCAGGTCATGTAACCATCCACTGAGAGCCTGAGTTGGAAGCCAGAAATCTTCCATGGCATCATTTAAAGGGAGCCTCATCTCCTGCAGACAGAGGGTAGCGTGAGCTAGAGAAAGAGACTCCAAATTTAATCTTAAGTACAACCGATCTAAGCAGGAGGCTGAACTCACAGCTCACCATGTTTTTTACACTAAGCTCAGGCTCAAAAGGAAGGACAGAGGTCCTGCGAGCTCTGATGGGGATATTTGGGTGAATGGGCTTGAACTTGAACCCCTAGATTCCTCTTAATAATTTGAGCCAGAATACTCTGGAGCCTTTCCCCTTACCAGGAGAAACCAGATTCCCATTGCCTGGAGACTATGCAAAGACTCTTGCAAAGGAAGATGCCTTGCAAGATGATGCTTGTCTGAAAGATCTTTCCCTGCTTCTCTTCACTGCATCTAGACCAATAACGAGAAGTCTTATTACGTGGCAAGCAAGGAAATACTGTTATGTGAAGAAAGGGATTATTCACCAACAGCACTGCAGAACCTGGCAAATATGTGCCAGCAGGAAGTGGGAGAACTTGCCTACAAATGGGTCTTAAAGGTGCCTGATCAGGGAGGGTGGAATACAAGGCTGAATAGGGGAGAGTTTATTAATAATTAATATGGTGACTCAAGACTTGCTATCATGGTAGAATGCCTAGAACCTAATACATTGCAGAAATGGTTCTGAACTTGAAAACAACAGTGAGATGGAGACGCTGGTGTGCTGTAGCACAATCACGGCTCACTGCAGCCTCAACTTTCTAGGCACAGGAGATCCTCCTGCCTCAGCCTCCTGAGTATCTGGGACTACAGGTGTATGCCACAATGCCCAGCTGATTTTTTGATCTTTTAGCAGAAACACGGTTTAGCTATGTTGTTCAGGCTAATCTTGAACTCCTGGGCTCAAGCAACCTTCCCACTTTGGCTTCCCAAAGAGCTGGGGTTCAGGACTGAGCCACCACACCCAACCAGATGCTGGAACTTCTTAGAAGGATACGAGAAAGGGGTCAAAAAGTTCAAAGAGGTTAGAAGTAAAAATGCATTTATTATGCAATATCAGGGACCCACCAGCCAGTAACATTTCCTGGGAAAGCCCAGAGGACACTCCCTTTACTGAAGTGATAAGGAATGTGCTACTACATTCCAGGAAGCTCAGAATTGTTTGTCCTCTAGATCAAGATTGATGGTAAGAGATGTCCCAGAGTCAGTGGGAATAACAGGATTCTGCAGGCCAAGTTGGTGGTACTAAACTGCCAGAGGAAATGGAAATACAATTACTGTTATGTGTATCAACCTGAAAAACTCTTAGGAAACTAAAGTTGAGTGGGAAAAGATTGAGTCACAATCATTTGGATTTTAAAACCTGAAAATGGAAATATGTGCATGTGTGTTTGTGTATGTGTGTGTGTGTGTTATGACAGGTAGGTAAGAGCAAACATTAGAATGGTTACTTCTAGGAAAAGAGGGAAGAGAAGGGGGATAGAGAGAGATGTACAAAGGAACTTCTAAGATGTTGGTAATACTGTATTCTCTTTCTCAAGCCAGCTGATGAGTGCACAGGTGTTCGTTTTATTGTTATTCTCTGTATACATGAATTACAGCCTTTTGAGCATACTTAATATTTAACAAAAATAATGTAAATAAACATAATCTAATCACAATTCCTCACTGATTGTAACGCTCAGCAGAGAATAGTGAAAGGATCATAAGTTCCTTTGGCATCAGATAGATCCAGATTCCAGCCATGCATTGGCTATGCAACCTCAGGGACATTACTGAGTCTTTGGGTAAGAGATTTCTCACCAGTAAAATGGTTTTGGTAACATCTATCCAGTGGGTAGTAGTAAGGATTAAATGAGATAACTTACATAAGGTTTATAGTCAGTGTCTGACACTGGTATTTTGTTATGGCAGCCCTAGAAAACTAATACTGTCGGGCAAGTATAATTATCCCCAATTTCTAAATGTCTAGAGTGAGTCTTAAGGGTTAAGACTTATTCAGAGTTACATAAGTAGTAAATGGGCAGATTGGTACTTGAATCTAGATGCCAAATTCTGGTTCTGTCCATTGCAGTCTGCTTCTTTTCTTTTCTTTCTTTCATTTTTTTTTGAGTTGGAGTCTTTTTTTTGAGTTGGAGTAGAGATTAAGTCTCACCAAGTTGCTCGGGCTGGTCTCGAACCTGTGGGCTCAGGCAATCCACTTACCTCGGCCTCCCAAAGTGCTGAGATTATAGGCTGAGCCACCAAGCCCGGCCTGCTTCTTTTCAAATTGTATAATCAATCTTTACAAACTTAATTTTAAAATTTAAATTATTTTTGTCAAAGTAATACAGGGATTTGTAAAGAAAAACAAGGGTCACTTGTCTTTCCCCTCATCTCAGGTGGCTTCCTTAGAGGCAATCACTTGCAACTCTTTTAGGTCTTTTCCCCCTTGGTAATTACATCTAAATAGCATGCTCATATATGTATGTGTCATCGTTTTTCAAATCAAGACATCATCTAATTTATCCAGGCAAGGTGGCATGCACCTGGAGTCCCAGCTACTTGGGAAAATCAGAACAGGATCACTTGAGCCCAGGAGTTTGAGGCTGCAGTGAGCCGTGATCACACCGCTGCCCTTCAGCCAAGGCAACAAAGCAAGACACTATATAAAATTTTTTAAAAAGACATCATTTATAAATTTTGTTCTATTAAAATCAGTATTTAATGAATAAAAAGCAGACACATACTCCCCACTATTCCACTCCCCTCATTCTAATATAGTTTTAACACAACTCTTGATACTTTTCTTCTTCAACATTGTCTGAGTTTTTGCTAAGGTGAATTTTCTTTTTAACTTTCATATTAGGCTTTCTTCAAATCTCTGGTGATCCTTGGCTGTTCATTTATATTTAAGAGAAATTCTGCTCTCTGATTTACCCTGCACCTTCAGAGGCAACTGGTGACTTCAATTTCTGATATTTGGGGGGGGGGGGGTTCCGCATAAGGTATTGGCTTGTTAATGGGGGACACTCTGCTGCAGGAACTTAGGTTTTAGCTTCTTTTTCTCAAGTCAGTTAGTCTTTGTCCATTTACTTTCTAGCTTCTAGAATTTCCTGATATCTATTTTCTGCTGCCATTGCCTCTCCTGTTCTCTTTGTACTTTTTGTACCTTTTTTTTCTTCTTCTACACTTATCTAGGAAGTTTGAGGAGGAAGTGGAGAAAACACATTTTTCAGCATGAGTTTATATTTCTAATTTCTTGAATTTTTATTGTTAGTCAATAAATCATAGTATCATCTCAATTATAAATGAATGGAAATATCCCTGGGTAACTGTCTTTCCAGTTGCTTCTGTCAAAATCTCTTTTACCTGAAAACCTCAGCTTGTATTATCAGCAACAAGAATAATACAATAGCTCGTATTTAAGTGTCACTTCTATAAGACTTTTGTTCTTAAAACAAGGTGAGGACGTTGTACACGGCGATGGACCTGCTAAACATAAACACACTGGAATTGAGGGATGTCCCACTGGGGAATTATCTGGATGGTGCCAGACCCTGTGCAGGACAAGAGAGGCTTCTGTGTGGAGGATGGCCTGGTGTGTGCTGGCAGAGCCTGAACAGGAAGAGGAGAGATCCCTGCAGAGGGGTGACTCGACATAGAGCACCAGATCTCAAGCAAAGAGGAGAGGACACCCACACTGTGGGGTAGTCTGGGTGAGCTGTCAGAGCCCAAGTCTGGTACAGGGGGTGGGGGTGGGGTGTCTACATTGTGATGACCTAGCACAGTGCTCAGAGCACAAGCAGGTGGGGGAATGCAGTAGCACAGGGGAAGAGGCAATGGTAGCAATGTGGATTTGGATATACACCAAGGAATTGATCAAGTAAATATATTAAGGATATTGGGAGTCAGGCTCATTAACAGCGTGCCAGATTAAGCAAATCAAAATACAGCAAATATTTAGAAAATAAGATATTATTGCATGAGACATACCTATACTAAACATGCAATCATTTTTCTCACCTTAGGAGAAAGAACTCCTAAATATGTAAAAGGAGAAAGCTAGAATAAGCCCTGAGCTATTGGATTGGAATTAAAAGTTACTAACATGAACTCATGGATTGTGATGTATCTGCATCTATATGACATAAATCTCACTATGTAGAGATGTAAATGTGTACACATGTGTGTCCCTAGTTCTGTTCACTGAGAGCCTGGGAACTGGGAACCCACACTGCCACCAGCTACCTACTTAGCTCGTGGTTTCTTCTAAATGACATTCATCACTTAAAGGAACCAGGGCTCATTAGTAGGGCGCCAGATTGAGCAAATAAAAATACAGCCCATATTTATCAAACAGGATATTATTGCATGGAACATCTCTATACTAAACATTTACTCCTTATTTATCTAAAATTCAAATTTAACGGGTTATCCTGTATTTTACTTGGCAACTCTACTTAGAGAATGACTGATTCCAACACTGGGGCAGGGAAAACATAAGATGAGCCTGGGATGTTTTGTTGTACTAGAAAGTAAATACTCAAAGAATGATGGGATGAAATGACACAGAAACCAATTTAAAGGGGTCCCCACTAGCCAAATAGGGAGAAATTTATTTAGGCATCAATGTAAACAAAGAATAATTGTAACAGGTTACAACCCACTGAACAAAATAAGAAGCCATGAGCCCATACTGTTACAAATGAAAGAGTAGAATGAAAGTTTGGGTAGGAATAGATCTAAAGTATCTAGATCTAAAGTATCTCTTCACAGAATACTTATTAATTACAAATGGAAAAAATAGTAACTTCATCTTGGAGTTACTTCCTTGTGAAACCAGGTAGACACCATTTTAATCGAGTGATTAAAGTGTATGTCACGAGTAACAGGACAAACTGAAACTGAACATCACCTGAGGAGGTGCAGTAAGAATGCAGTAGCACTTTGGTGATGTTCCTGTTAAACACAAACACACCAAAATGGAAGGATGTTACAAAATAACTAGCTGTAATCCTTAAAATATTGAGGTCACGAAAGTCAGAGACTAAGGAAATGTTGCAGACTAAAGGACACTAGAGTTACGTGACAATTGAATACAACACATATTCTGAAGTAGATCCTTTATTTTTACTATAAGGGATGATATTACTGGCACAATGGATGAAACTTAATGGTGCACGATCAAGCAATCCTCCTGCCTCAGCCTCCCAAAGTGTTGGGATTACTGGCGTGAGTCACCGGTGCCTGGCTGTACTTGCAACTTTTCTGTACAGTTTGGTTGTCTTAAAATAAATAAAAACAATATTTTCAGTTTTCAAAGAAAATGAATATTTAATCATTCTTATAATGGGTCTAAAAAGATAAAATACCACTAATGAAACGTTTTTTGCAATGATGATGTAAGAGACTAAAAGTCAACCTTCTGGAGATCACAAATTCTTTAAAATATTCCTGAAATGAAATTGCTAGGATTTTTTTTTTTTTTGAGTTGGAGTCTCACTCTGTCACCCAGACTGGAGTGCAGTGGCCGCTCCCGGCCACCGCAGCCTCGACCTGCTGGGCTCCGGCGATCCTTCCGCCTCAGCCTTCCAAGTAGCCGGGATTACAGGCATGCGCTACCACGCCCGGCTGATTTTTTTTGATTTATTGTAGAGATGAGGTCTCGCTGCCCAGGCGGGTCTCGAACCCACGGGCTCAGGCAATCCAACCCACCTCAGCCTCCCAAAGGCGCGGGATTACAGGCTGAGCCACCGAGCCCGACTTGCTAGGAATTTTAAACTACAAGAAGCAAAAAAGCGATGCAACATAGTAATGATATTTGTATGCAACGCATTGGGGGGAAAATGCTATCAAATCAAAAATCAATGGTAGCTCTTTCTAGTGTTCGATGGTGGTATTTCATCTTTTGGGTAGTTGGTCCTTTTAAGGAAAGTGAATGATACACCTTTAAGTCACTGGTAACTCTCTACCTTGTGTCTATCCTTCCTCTTTTCCTTATTAACATAACTCAAATCTTATGTTGGGCAACAATGCCCAGGCTTCTTGGACTGCTTTAGACCTGGGCATGATCTCAAGACATCACTCTATCGATGAGAGCTAAACACAAGTGGGCTGCAAATATTGGGAAAATAATCAGTGTGGACGTGATTCTTGAGGATCAGCAGCCCATTAGGCAATGAGCTTGATGATAAACATCAACATGACGTGGATAGCAATAGACAAAGCAAAGGGAGAGAAATAGGGTACAAATGACATTACTGAGCTGTTCCACCAACCTTAGACTCCCTATCAGCTGACTTTTCTGTTAAGAGAGTGAACCCTCTCTCTACATGTGTATGTCAGCTGGGTTTTCTGCTATTTGTATCTGCATACATTAACAAGTCCGGCCGGCTGTTTGGTGAAAGGTGAGACCCAAGAGAACTGAATTGCTTGCTCAATAAAGTAAAAATCTTATGTTTAAGAAGACTGCTTTGGAGAGATGTGAGGAGGATGTGGGGGTTATAGTGGCAAGTACAAGGTGATTGGAAGACTTCACCAGAGACATAATCAGTGAGAAATTCCCTAAGGTTGCAATTGGCCAACAGTCTCAAGAAAATTATATCTGACATTGATCTTGAAGTTGTTTCCTGTGCTATAAATTGGTTCTAATACTCCAACAACCATTTTTTACCCCTGAACCTTGAAGTCTGCTACATAGAACAGTCTTATGATAATGAAAGAACAGTGTCCAGCTTGGCTCAAGGTGCTGAAAATAATTGAGGATGCCAGCCACGGTGTAGTTGGCTGGCTCTGATGTCTTCACATGAACATCTTCATTAAGTTGGTATGTCACTCAAGTCCAACAGAGCTTAAAGGAAAACAGAAAAGACAGTGGGTTGTGTCATTGTATTTGGTTATTAAAAAAAAGTCAACCATGGAATGAAAGATTGAGGAGGCTGAGGAAATCTTCACCCTTGAAGTGGAAGCCTATTTGTTGAAAAGAAAGCCTTTAATAAATATCCGACGTTCTCATATGTGGCATTTCTTTACAGAAAAGTCAACCTCAAAGGTCTTTGTTTTCTTTTCCCTAAAAGTTCTCATTTGCATTGGAACTCAGAACTCGGGTTCCTGTAAAGATGGTATAACTGTCATGTCAGGTCTCAAAAGCCTGTGGGACCCAACCTCAGTAGTCTAGAATACTAACATAATTACTTGCAATTCTCTGTTTCTAAATGCAAACTTGGCATTAAATGCAGCAACTTACATTACGGCTTTATATTCTGCTCAGATCATTGTTTGAGATCAGGCACTCTCCCTGAAGCGGCAAGTAAGAAATCTGGATTTCCTTCTATTATGTGATCCAGTATTTTAACATCCTTTGCTTCTAGCATTGTAGACAGGGAGGAAATCACAAACTGATTATTTAATGGCCACTTTAGGAGTCAAGCATTTAAGTGACACTTGCTACTTCTGCCCACATTCTACCGGCCAGACTAATCACGTGGCCCTAACCTGACTGCCAGAGAGGTTGGAAAACAGCCTTCCTATGAGACCAGGAAGAAGGAAAAGGAATGTCGACATCTTGTACCTACTTTGCAGGGTCTTTTGAAGATTAAATAAAATAGCTGCATATTCTAGGTCGACAAATGTTATGTCCTCTCCTACCTTTGGGATCAGGTTAAGTACAAAGTAGTGGTGGTAAGTCATGGTGATGGTGGGTTCTGGTGGCAAAGGACTCCTAGTGAAAGGACTTGGTACTGGCTACTTGGAAGGCTGAGGCGGAAGGATCGCCGGAGCCCAGCAGGTCGAGGCTGCGGTGGCCGGGAGCGGCCATTGCACTCCAGTCAGGGCGACAGAGTGAGACTCCAACTCAAAAAATAAAAAAAAAAAAAAAAAGAAAGGACTTGGTAAAGGAAATCAGATGGAGATTTTGGCAGAGGTTCTGGTAGCCTGAAAGGTGGGTAGAGAATAAGAGAATTGTGAAGTGAGGCACTCTTGAAAGGATTCCTAGAAAGTTAGAACAGTTAGGGGAAAGGGGTGAAGTAATAAGAGTTTTGGCTGGGAGAAATATCAGAGTCTTTCATAGGAGGAATGGGGGACAAAGGTGGAAGGAAGCAGTGTTTAAGAAATGTAAAAGTTACCTTCAGAGCTGGGTTCGGTGGCTCAGCCTGTAATCCCGCGCCTTTGGGAGGCTGAGGTGAGTGAATTGCCTGAGCCCATGGGTTCGAGACCCACCTGGGCAGCAAGACCTCATCTCTACAATAAATCAAAAAAATCAGCCGGGTGTGGTAGTGCATGCCTGTAATTCCGGCTACTTGAAAGGCTGAGGTGGAAGGATCGTGTGAGCCCAGCAGATCGAGGCTGCAGTGGCCGGGAGTGGCCACTGCACTCCAGTCTGGGCGACAGAGTGAGACTCCAACTCAAAAAAAAAAAAAAAAAAAAAGTTACCTTCAGAAAATAGGGGAATGCTCAGTACCTCAGTGACTCCTCCAACTACTAAATTAGCTGTATTAAGTGTTATCAAGTGAATAAAGCTACTGAAGTAAGATAAATCATCATTCACTAAAAATGTATAATGTTCTCAGTAAATTTAAATATATTACAATTAAAAAAAATTTTTTTTGTAGAGATGAAGTCTTGCTATGTTGCCCAGGCTGGTCTCGAGCTTCTGGCCTTGTCTTGGCCCCCTAAAGACCTAGGATTATAGACATAAGCCACTACTTTGCTCCTGGACAAAATAAAACATTTTCTAAAAAGAGAAAAATTACATGTAATTACTTATAAATATTACACTCGTAGTTTTTCGTTTTTCTAAAAATATTTGTATTTCAATACAATTGAAGTATGCAATGTTTGAAACGTGATTGGATCCAGGTTGCAAGGGTGAGGGGGGGAGCACAAACTGTCAAATATATTGTTGGTAGAATTAGGGAAAACTAAATATGAACTGGATTGAGATATTATAGATTTGTTACTTTTCTTAGGTATGATTAAAGGGTCAGGGCTAGGCACACCCTTTTCTTAGGAAATACTAGCTGAAGTACTTGGAGCAAAACATCATGATGTCTGTAACGTAGTTTCAAAAGGCTCAGAATAAGTATATAAAGCAAATACTGTTCAACACAATGTTAACAATGATTAACTCTAGATGGAAGGGGTATGAATATACATTGTACTATGTTTCTATGCTTTTAGAAATTGCTATAATGAAAATCTGAAAAATGACAAATATAATTGAAGGTTTCTAGAGTGTATTTTTGCTTATCAAGAGAATGAAAGTAGTCATCTATTTATTTGTAGAACACATCATCAGATAATATGGATCAAATAGTTTTGAATGATAGTGTCTAGGGCAAGTATTGAGTTTGGCCCATAGCAGGCATTAGACTTCAAGCTCCATGAAGCCAAGGACAAGGTCTGTTTTGGTTTTTTCTTCTCACCACTACATGTGCAGTATTTAGTTGAGTGCTAGGAAATAATAGGAGATAGCAAATTTTTATTGATTGGTGAAGTAAATGTGAAATCTCTATGACTATGATATCCTAACTTTTTTTCTTTTTTTGAGTTGGGAGTCTCAGTTGTCGCCCCGACTGGAGTGCAGTGGCCGCTCCCAGCCACCGCAGCCTCGACCTGCTGGGCTCTGGTGATCCTTCCACTTCAGCCTTCCAAGTAACTGGAACTACAGGCGTGCGCTACCATGCTTGGCTAATTTTTTAAAATTTATTTTAGAGATGAGGTCTCGCCAAGTTGCCTGGGTGAGTCTCGAGCTCAGGCAATCCACTCACCTCGGCCTCCCAAAGTGCTGGGATTAGAGGCTGAGCCACCGAGCTCAGCCTTGTCTTTCATATACCACTGCCTTTAGAAGTTGAACTATATATTCATAATATTTATATAACTGGTACTTTTAGCAACTATCTATTGTTAATTTAAAAATTTAGCTTTGAATTTTAAGCCAGAAATTTTTGAAGACTTTGCTCTACAAAGTTTAGTTACTTCTTAGCCTACTGTAATATTTTTATTTATTTATTTAAAGCCTGTTTTACTCAGTCTTTTATTTTAAAAATAGTTAGATCAGACAAAAATATTTCATAACTATTATGACAAAACCAAATACATGGCTTGCATCCTGAAGGATTCCTCTGAAGCTTTAAGGTTACATTTTCAAAGATTACAAGCAATTTCAAGTTATTTTAATTTCTATTAAAACCAGTAGTCACTGGCTGAGCACAATGGCTCACACCTGTAATCCCAGCACTTTGGGATGCAGAGGTAGGAGGACTGCTTGGACCCAGGTGTTTGAGACAAGACTGGGCAACATAGTGAGATCTTGTCTCAACAAAAAAGTAAAAATTAGCTGAGCGTGGTAGTGCGCACCTATAGTCCAGATTCTCCAGGGCTGAGGGGGGCATTGTTTGAGCCCAGGAGTTCGAGGCTGTGGTGCACCATGAGTGTACCACCGCACTCCAGTCTGGGTAACAAAGTGAGACTCTACCGCAAAAAAAGAAAAAAGACAGTGGTCATCTATTATTCATTTTTAGAATCAATTTTTGTGTAAACCCAGATGATAAGAAAGGTAACTTGGGAATCTCATCAAACTCTAAGTTGCTCTCTTCTTATATTTTAAAACATCATTGGATTCTGATCGCTTCCAACTTTTTTTCCTTTTTGAGTTGGAGTCTCACTCTGTTGCCCAGGCTGGAGCGCAGTGGTTCACTCATGGCCACCCCAGCAGCGACCTGCTGGGCTCTGGCAATCCTTCCAAGTAGCTGGAACTACAGGTGCGTGCTACCCTGTCTGGCTAATTTTTTGATTTCTTATTGTAGAGACGAGGTCTCGCCAAGTTGCCCAGGTTGGTCTCATATCCGCAGGCTCAAGCAATCCACTTGCCTCGGCCTCCCAAAGTGCTGGGATTACAGGTTGAGCCACTGAGCCCGGCCTCCTCCAACATTTCTAACAGCACTAAGAAAGTATTAAGAACCTCACCACCAAATCTAAGGGCCTTTCCTGCAACACCTGATGCTACTAGCTACTGTTTTCGTTGGTAAAACTTTTTCCTCAAGTATTACAGAAGTATGGTGTGATTCATTCAAGAAGCAATGGAGCCAAGTGACAGAATGGCTAAAGGCAAATTATCTTCCACTTAGTCCCCTTTTAGCACTATTAAATATATTAATCTTTAAAACTTATTTTTGTATCAATATTATTCTGATTCAAAAGCAGTTAGGCTTAAAATAAACTTTATTCAATTGTAGAGTAAGAGGTTTGCCATGTGGAAATGAATAACATTCTATAGACTTGGGAATTATTTACCTTATTGTTCCAAAGCCTGGGAGTCAGTGTGATATAATGGTAAGCATACTGTATTGGAAGTCTTCAGGTGGAGTTCAGGCTTCCTATTTAATCACTTTCCTGACTCTGGATTAGTAAATTTCTCTGTGTTTCACCTTTCTCCAGTTTTAAAATATCACTGACTCTAAACAAAGAACTGAGAGATAATAAAATAATAAAAACATTCAAATGCAACATATTGGAGAAATGAGCCAAGTAGTGACATGGATGGCATACATTTAATGTTAATGAAATTTACATAAAATCCATATATTTTAGCAGGAACTTTCGGAGGAAAGAAAAAGCCACTGTGACTTGTATAAAATCATGAACCTGGGAAATGAAAAGAACCTGTGTAGGGAAAACAATTTTACATAGTTGCCTTGAGAAAAATATACAGCAACAAAGACAACAGAGTTTAGTTACACAGATTTAAGACAATAAAAACTGCCTTCATATACTTGAGGGAAACTAAAACACAACAGATCAAAAAGCCATGATGAGGGATTACAGCAATAGCTAAATAGTTGAAAGATGGCATTATTATGGAAAGTAAAGAATTTTTAAAATTTGTTTTATGGCCCTCCTTTTAAAAAGTTTATAGACTGGGTGCATAGACTCATGCCTATAATCCCAGAACTTTGGGAGGCCAAGGTGGGAAGATTCTTAAGTCCAGAAGTTTGAATCCAGCCTGGAGAACATAGTAAGACTACCCTCCCACTTCTACAAAAACAAACTAAACCACCTCAGTCAGGCATGGTGGAGTGTGCCTACAGTCCCAGTTACTCAGGAGGCTGAAGTGGGAGAATCACTTGAGCCCAGGAGTTCAAGGTTGCAATGAGGTATGATCATGCCACCGTTCTCCAGCCTGAATAACAGAGCCAGACCTTGTTTCAAAAAAAAAAAAAGTTCATACTCTAATTTTTAAAAAATTGGGTAAACTGTAATTATTCTTATTTGGAAAGAACTCATTTGGTGGCAGTACTTTACCTGAAACATATTGTTCAAATGTGGACTGCAAAAAGATATTGAAAAGTTTGACAACTCAGAGATCAGGCATTAAAAAGTTAAAAACACACTTCAGAAAAGATGAAATCCAAATGGCTAAAAAAAAGGTCAACAACAGCATCAGTGATCAGGGAAATGCGGAAATGCAAGTTAAAACTACCATATACACTACATACCCACTAGACTGACAAAACTAAAAAGGACTGACAATATTAAGTGTTGTGAGGGTGTGAAGCAGTAGATTCATACATGGCTAGTGTGTGTGTGTATTCCCTTAGAAAACAGCTTGACATTGTTTATTCAAGTTTATGATACACATAATACTCCCAGGTATATATCACACAGAAACAGAGTTAGATGAGATGGAATACATATATGAAATGTTTACATAGGCATTTATAACAGCTTCAAACTGGAAACCCGGATGTCCATCAACAACAGAATGGCTAAATACATTGTCACATACTGTTACAATGGAATACTGTTACATACAGCAATGAACATGAACAAATTAGGACCTTAAGAACAACTTGAAAAACATATGGATTACAAACAATGTTGAGGAAAAACAAAAATAGATTATATATTATATTGTCCATTTACATAAAGTTCAAAAGAAAGGGCAAAACTAAACAACATATTGTTTAGGGATGCACGCTTGTGATAAAACAATAAAGAAAAGCAAGGAAATGATTATCACAACAGTTAGAAAAATGGCTAAATTTAGGAGGGAGGGAAGGTCATGGCTTGGGAGTGGAGGGGGATGCTTTTGGGGAAAAAAAAAAAAAACAACCAATGAACCCAGGAAATGAAAGGAAGACTCACAATATTCCTTGGTGGCAACATTCCATTTCTTGACCTGGTTGATTTGTTATGAGGTGGTTTCCTTTATAATTACTCATTATGCTATAAATTGCCTTATGCATTTAAAGTATATTTCACAATAAAAATGCTAAAAGTAATTGATATAGTATAGATGACATTTCTGGAAAGAAAAAGAAATTTTGCCAGATAATTTAGCTCATGCAATTTTTGACAGTAAAAACCACTGATGTAGGATAATAAAATACTGATTAAATAGTTTCTCATAAGAGTTCACTTTCAAGTGTAGGAGTTAAGAACCCGATACAAATCTCCCTTTGTTATATTTTAATATGATATGCAGATCTTTATCATAAATTGATGAACCAGGAAAACTGTTACCTAAAACTTCAAAGTTTTTGGAATTTTGGATTAAGAAGCTCTTTTTTCCTTTAGATTAATAAGCAATACAAGGTACTAAAGAGATGCAGACTAAGTTGGAAATAAATGAACTTCCTTCTTTCTAGTCACCAGTTCCAGTTTTTTTCCTTCTGTTATCAAGCTGGGTAGTAAGGTGGGTGGATCTTGCCCAGTAAGCTTAGTGCAGCTGCTACTTCATAAGTAGGTGGCTCAGGGTTCTCCTGAATACCTTTCTGTCCCTCAGCGTTAAGACAATGAAAACAGGTCAGGCTGCTGAAAAACCCTGTGGTACACTCTTATCTGGAGGTGTTCTCTGCTGAGTTGCAGAGCTCTGATGCTTGCACTTTTCTCAAAGTCCACAAAGCTTACACTCCGAAGCATTCAGCTTCACAAAATCCCCTAAATCTGTGTGTCTGCCTCCTTTAATTTCCACCATTTGCCTGCTACAAGATAGGAAGAGAGGAAAAAACAAGTATTTATTTTGTAGCCGTGCAGGCCCATCACTTGGTGGTCTGATTCCCTGAGTCTTATTTGGAAGGATATAGCAAAATTAGTAAAATCCAAGTCATTTAGGCAGAATATTTAACCTGGCTCTTGGACCTTCAGGTCAAGGGCATACTATCAGGTCCTGCTTTGTGGGTCTTTCCTTGCTTTCCCAGTTTCCTCCTTTGCCCCTCCCACTGCCTTTTCTGCAGCATTTTAATGAACACCAGCTCTTTTATTTGCCCAGTTGCAAGTTTCCTTCCTTTACTGTTTGCATATGGTGGTGGCAGAAGTGGCAGTCATCCTGAGCATCCCAAATCTATCTGTAATTCTCTTGCCCCTACCTCACCCCCTTTCCCAGGTAGAAAGACTTGTAATAACCATTCCTGCCGCTTCCAGAGAAGGCAGGATGTACTAGAGTCCAGAGACAGAACTGTGGAATCTGCTCCCTTTCATCATCGCTGCTGCTTTACTCTCATTCTCACACTATCCACCGGGACAGGTTCAGGACAGACTTGATGATTCTAGACCTTTTATCTTCAAATTTCTTTTTCTAGAGAACCACACCTTAAACTTCATGAGTTTTTACTTGATATTTTCTAGAACAACATCTGTAGGAAAGCTCCAAAATAGTAATATTTATTTCAGAAAGGATATAACCCTTGAACCAGGCCGGAAACACAGGCCAAAATTTCTTGGTGACGGATGGACACCGATGAACAACCAAGAGACAAGTTTTCCAAAGCTCCAAACCACAAGAAACAATGATTCCTAAAAGTGAGGTACTACTAAATTCTTCCTTGGAAAAAACAGTCAAAAAAAGCCCTCCACACTCTCCCAGAGGATGGCTCCCTTCCAATCCTTCCCCCGCCCCC
>NW_007248649.1:1157438-1158727 GCF_000164805.1 Carlito syrichta | reverse complement strand
CCCACCGCGCGCCCTGACATGCTGCCCAAGGCCGGGTTCCTTCCCCCACCCGGGCATTTCGTCTCCTTTTTCATTAGAGACTCAGGTGTGACCACGCACTCCAGCCGCACCCCTCTTTCCTTCCAGGGCTGGAAGGAGGAGAGGGATGTAACATAACTCTCATTTTTACAACGCGCTGCAGTCTACAGAGCGCTCGCACTTCCATCATCTGCTCCGAGCTTGGCGAGGGCCACGTGAGAGAGGCATCCATTCATTCACTCATCAAACATTTGCTCGGCCAGACCACACGTTATCCAGCGCCGGGTCTCACCCCGCGCCACGGGAAGGGTGGGGCGCTCTCTCCCCGGAGCAGGTGCGGCGCACCAGGCCGTGGGACAACTCCACGGTCGGTCAGGCTTTCCGCGGGCTTGTCTGGGGCCACGTGCCTCACCTTCGGGTGGCGCGCGCAGGAGCCTGAACGCGCGGCCAGGGCCTCCTCCTTGCTCCCCAGGGAGCAGTCCCCACCGGCCCAGGAGGAAACTGCTACCCAGCAAGCTCTCCCGGCCGCCCTCGGGTCAGGGGTAACATCAGGCGGCCGCTTAGACTCCACTCGGCTCCTCCCCTTCCTCTTCAGTTCTGACGCGGCCGTAGAGGCGGCGGCGGCAGCGGCAGCGGCGGCGGCGGCGGCGGCTGCGAGTCCCGCGGCCCGAGGCGCACCCACCCGCTCGCCGATCCCCGACTTCCTCTTCCCTCGGAGCGTCATCAGAGCGCGTCCGAGTTGCCCAGGGCGGGGTGGTTGGAAAGGGGAAAAGGCCAGTGGAGGAAGCCTCGGCGCGCAGAGCGAAGGGCGGGGGGAGGAGAGCGGTTGCTAGGCGACTTGCGTCATCACCAGGCGCCGCGCTCCTCCCGCCCCTCTCTGGAGTGAGGCGAGAGCCCCGCACAGAGCGAGGAGACAGCGAGCTGAGCTCCGGGCGCCGCCGCCGCCGCCGCGAGAGTGAGAGCGGAGAAACATCCGAGAGAGCCAGCCCCCCTGCCCTGGCCACCGCAGAGACCCTCGCCCACACCTGGGCCAGTGGGAGCCGCAGCCGCACTCCTCTCCCCCCCTCACCTTCCCGGCCGGCAGCGGCGGCTGCACACGCCGGAGCCGGAGCCCTTAGCCGGAGCCGGCGGCTGGGGGGCAGGGAGGCGGCGACCGCGGCCGGGACTGGGTAGCTGCTCCGCGGTGAGAAGACGCTGAGGAGGGGCCGGAGGTTCTGCCTCTTCCCGCGGCGTGGGGCGAGGGACCCCCGAGGTGTGGGGAGGGGGTCCCA
>NW_007248649.1:1118310-1157211 GCF_000164805.1 Carlito syrichta | reverse complement strand
CCGGGAGGAGTTCTTAGAGCCCCCTCCCCCGCCCCAGCCCCGAGGGCGGCGGGGCCGGGGGGGACCTGGGGGGCCGGCCGCTGCCTCCGCCCAGAGGAAACTTTCTAAAAACAAACCCCGGAGCCTCCCGAACGTGACTGTCCCGAGAGAAGTGGCCCTGAACGGGCAGAAGCCACAGCCTGCAAAGACCCAGGAAGAGGAAAAGAGGAGGTGAGCGGGGCCGCCGCCTTCTCTGCCCTGGCAGCGCGGAAGAGCCCCGGTGGCCGCCTGGTTGAGCGACACTCGCACCGCGTCTTCCTCTGTACCGCGCCGGAGCCTTCCGCAGCTGCCGCCTGGGTCCGGAGGAGGAAGGGAACCAGCCCACTTTCTCAGCGCCGCGGCTCTGCTCCCCAGTGTGAGTGGCCCCGGGATGGGGAAGGGAGGGGGAGACCGCGGGAGGATGCCGCTGCTCGCTCCCGGAGTTCTGCTGGTTCCCAGGGGTGCTGGCAGCCTGTGGATGAGAGGTTACACCTTTCTTCCCCGCGGAGGGGAGGAGGCATTAAGTAGTGCTGTGTTTTGACACCTTTCAGCTCTTTCTACGAGCAGTGCAAGTACGCACACCGGTCTCTCTCCCAGGACGTCTCTGTCTCTCCAGAGCGGTTACTTGCACCTTTCGGGCCAGTAATTGGCAAAGGGAAGTTGAGGAAGCCAGAGCATATGTGCACACAAAAGCTATCTCGGTAGTATTCCTTTTCCTGATACACCAGGTGTGACACAGCGCTGTAGTTTTTGTTTCTGGGGAGACTCGTCTTATATGGGTTCCCAAGTGAGAACTACTTACCTTATGAACCCCTGACAGTGAAATTCTTTTATTTACTTATTTGTTTTTACAGTCTTCTTTGAGGGATTATCATTTCGGTACCTACTGGTACAGGTTTTTTGTTTTTGTTTTTTTTACTTTCTTAGTTCCTTGGGTCCAATTCTGTGTCAGGAGGACACTAGCATTTCAGTTATACGGGAAATTCTGAGTTCTTAGGAATCACAAGTTATTTGAAAAAGAGCACTTATTACATTAATCGTTTAATTTTTTTCCTTTTTTTTTGAGTAGCATCTTAAATGAAAATGCTTTATTTGGGAGAATGGTTTGAGGCTTTGCTTTTTTGAGTTATCTTCTGTATCATTTTAGAAACTTTTGATGTTCAGTTCTTTCAAGAATGACTTTTTCCTTCCACGATTTTACAGTTAAAATCGATAATATCTTTTACTTGTATTTTGGGTATCTTCTCAGAGTGCCAAATTAAAGGTACATGAAAATAATCAGCATTTAATGTATTTATTCAGACCTTAAGTTTTAAACGTAGAGTGAGATTTTGTGTAAGAAAGCATAGACAGTACTATACTGAGAATTATGGTCTGTCTAGACAGCTGTGTGGACTCGCTCTCTGAAGCTACTGCTGAGAGATGCTTTGTGGGAGTGAATGTAAGCCTGCCGTTATCTGTTTATCCTAAGTTCTCCATTCAGGATCTTGATTAAGTTTATAAGACTGCGTCAGACTTAAGTGTTTTCATCCTACACGTTTTCTCTTTTAAAGTAATGAGTTTTGCAAGTTTATTAGCTTCTGTATTATGTTAAAATTCATGCATGTATTCTACACCTGTGTTCTTAAACGTTCAAGACATAGCCAGAGTTTGTGTTTGAGAAATGCTAGAACAAACCTTAGGTCATCTTTACTTGATTTTATAGACTTTGATTAATGTCCTCTCTGCCATCATCTTGCCCAGCTTTTTTCTTAGAATTATTTCTTCTTTTTTTTTTGATCACTTTGCCCTCTTCTGAAACTTCTTTCACTGTTTTATTTTTCTTTAGATGCCTTATCATGCTTTTTTTTTTTTTTTTAAAGAACCTTAAACTCTATCTGCTTTAAATGCATACTGACATGAAAATGCTGAATAGGAGATGCAATGTTAGACTTAGAATCAGAAATAAATGTCTCTGGATTTGTTATCTTATTTTGTGACCTTGAGTAAGTCATGCATTCTCTTTTTCACAAAGATATGACAAAGAGAAATCTAGTTGTGCAGAGTCTGTATTTTGGGAAGGAGAGGAGGACAAACAAACAACTGTGAATGTAGATTGCACTCTATCAAGTTGCTTACTAACTTTCGGATTGCTTACTAACTTTCGGATTGCTTTGATTATAGATTGGTTAAAAATTACGGTAGCATTTAATTGCATGTTTGAGTAGAAATGACAAAGTGGGGTCTGCTTTTGAGATGCTTTTATTTATGGGTGGTGGAAACAATCAAACAAATTGCACAGAACTGTAGGAATGGGGGGATGGTCCAATATTGATCTAAGACCACTATATACCAGATGATACTATGCTTGTACAGTGTCTTATGAATGTTAATGTATTTGTATATTTTTCACTAGGGAAATGTTAAAAGGACAGATTTGTTTCCCCAAGTTTATGTTTTTGAAGTTTGCTCTTCCTTATTATTATCCTAAGTTTGTTCTTAATATGATGAAGCGAGGCTAAAAATAGCTGACAGAGAAGGCTGCTTCCCTTGCTTGCAGTTGATGTGTGTCTTTGTGTCTCATACAATGGAGGGGATATCCCTGTGTTGGCAAAGTAGTGCTGAACATGCTTTTTTTCCCCTTTTTTAAAAAACGCTTTAATTAAAAAACAGAAAGCAACTTGGTATTTAAAAAATTTAGATATCTTTGTGGCTTGCGTTTAGTGTTGACTTTGATGAGGATTAAGGATTGCAAGGAAGGGAACATATATTCACACATTTTTGTGTTCCTTAGCTGGATTTCATTTTCCCAGTAGTTTTTTGGACTTCTTAAGAGTGATTATTCAAATGGCAGAACCCTCTTGGGAGGAGATGTTTAGACAGGGAGGTAGATTTAAGGTGAATCTAGGATAGGGTGTAGGGATTATAATACATGTCTTATGGAGGCCTTCTCTCTCAAGTCTCCTCTTTCCACAGCATTTTTTTATGCAGGTGAAGCCTTGTTTAGATGAATTTAGAAGGTAGCATTTTATGGTTAACATGATTTTCAGAAAAGACAGTGGGAAAGGTAGGACTCTGTGGTAGTACAGAGAGGTAATAACTTCATGTGGTTTGCCTTGGCACCTTTGGAATTTATATGGGATGAGTAGAGAACAATGAGGGTGTATATGTGTTTTAGTACCAGATTACTCCAAAGTCTCTGCATAGGCTCATTGCATTGTACTTTGGAGGTGGTTCTTGGAGAAGTCTTGTGGTGCCTCTGACGTCTCATTGTGTAGAGGAGGAGTTGGCATGGCAAACATTTTTCGTAGAGGTCCAGTTAGTAAATATTTTAGTTTTGTAGGACACATGGTCTCTGTTGCAACTTTTAGTTCTGTTCTTATAGTGTGAAAGCAGCTGTAGACAATACCGAAGCAAATGAGTGTTACTGCGCATCAATAAAATCTCATACAAAGACACAAGAGGTATGTTGAATTTGACCTGTAGGCTGAAGTTTACAGACCCCGATATAGAAAACTGTATATAGTCTGAGCTTCATTACACTGCAAAGCTAGTACTGGCTATTTTAGATGGTCTCTGTTTTCTAGAAGAAAAAAAAAACCCTCTAGGCTGTCTTAAGATGATTCTGCATAAAGCACAGAGTCTACTGTTCAAAATACTTTGCTTTCATAGTGATGAAGACTGGATTGAGGAATAGGGGTGATGCCATCTCTAAAGGGGTATGTAGCTAAAATGTAGCGACTGTTTGACTTCTTATTCAAAGATAACCTTGATTGGCATTTAGTGATATACTGACTTTGTATCATGACTAAAGTATCTGTGAAGAGGCTTGTGGGTATACTTTCGAAAGCTTCTGGAGACTAATTATAAAGCATTTACTTTGTATGTAAAATTATAAATGCGGTTAGTTTGAATAACATTAGTCAAATTGTAAAAACATTAAGGTTTGGTACTTCTCGTACAGTGTTAATCTCTTGCGATGACACTAATTCAGTGTGTAGAATTATTGACTCCACAGTTTTTGTTTTGTTAATTTTTTATTTTATTTTATTTTGAGTTGGAGTCTCACTCTGTTGCCTAGGCTGGAGTGCAGTAGCACACTCACGGCCACCCCAGCGTCAACCTGCTGGGCTCCAGTGATCCTTCTGCCTCAGCCTTCCAAGTAGCTGGAACTACAGGCGCACACTACCACAACTGTCTAATTTTTTCATTTATTGTAGAAACGAGGTCTCACCAAGTTGCCTGTGCTATTCTTGAACTCATGGGCTCAGGCAATTTCCTCGGCCTCCCAAAGTGCTGGCATTACAGGCAGAGCCACCGAGCCCGGCCTGTTAATTTTTAAAGTATTATTGTATCTTAACCAATCACTTAAATCATTTAAATGTGTGCTTTAAAAAGCTTTGCTTTTTAAGGGTGAATTTATCTCAAATGTATTGTTTAGAAAGGATAATTCACTTTGAGCAATTTTAATTATAACTAATACTAATTTATTTCATATGCCAGCAAATACTACATTGAATGAAACTCTAGGTTTCATAAATCTTATTTTAGGACTGCCTTGTTTATGGGAGAAGTGGAGATTACTCTTGCAGTAATAATCATTTTGTAGTTAATTTTAAACCTTTTACTTTATATAGTATTTCTGCATATATCATTGGTATTTCAAGTTCTCTTCCATTTATAAAAGAGGAGTATATAATATGGCAATGTTGGTGTACCTTTTAGAAGTTTGCTATAAAGTTGCTTTCCTATACATTTGTTGAGGATTATTTCCTTTTTCTTTTAAAAATCTTCCTTTTAATTTTTACCTTTTCAAATAATTTTATCATTGTCTCAAGCCTAATAAGCATGGCTGCAATTTAAAAGACACAAGTTGTTCATCTCATATCTACAAATACTCCAAATAGAAATTTTATATTTTAGTGATACTTTCAGTGGACCTGGGAAAAGTATGTATTCAGTTTTTTTAGTGTAGCTGCATTGTCATCGCAAACAGATGAGCAAAGTTACTTTTAAATAACAAATTCTTGCTGTTAAATCCTTCTGTTTTGACCCTGTTTTCCCCATTAAGTATAAAGCCATACTGTCTTATACCTTAACATACTTCTAGATTTTTGTTACTTTCTGATGATACCTCATTGGTACCTTCTCATGATACCTTTCACAGTATATTTAAATAGAGTGTGTTTTCTAAATGTATATTACATTTCCTGAACACAGTGGGATATATGTTTTCTAGTCATATTTTTACAAGCAAGTTTATTTAACATTTCTTCCTGTTACGCCTTCAGAAATGTGAAATATTTGAGGAGACATTTGCAGTTTTCACTGAGCACTTCACCTGGATATTGGAACGACAAACTAAAATAGCATTTAACAAAGCTTTTCCAAAATGTTCCGTTAAAATTTCTGAGTAACACTTAATTTCTCTATAACTGAAGACTAATAATATATGAGAGCCAATGTTTGTGTTATATTATCCTGTCATGAAGGTAGTTGAAAAAGAAAAATAAACACAAATGCATGAGAGACCTTATTGCTTGAGTATCTACTACTGCTCCCCTATCAGACCCAGGGACAGCTAGTGGATCACTCAGATATTGTGCAGTTTCTGTTGCTACGCTATGTCACCTCTGCCCTTTCTTTTCAGCTGGAAGATAACTACTGGACATCTGGCTTTTGGAAAGAGGTAGCACGCTTTCTGTGTGTGTATGTGCACACGCACATGTCTCTGTGTGTGTGTGTGTTTGTGTACATGTACCTAGTGTATTGTGCTAATGTATTCATTTCTGCATGACTGCTCTGGAATTTAAGAGATGTTAAAAAATAGTACAAAATATTTTTAGTATCTCTTAGCCTTTTCTCTGAGAGGATCACTATTGGATACAATACTCTTATTTTCTTCTGGCTTTTCCATCTCATAGCATCTTGAGTGAACACATCAACATATACTGTCAGTGCCAAATGGGAAGTCTAAAGGCAGACTTTAGTTTTAGAAGAAGGCTTTGGTTTTGGAAGAGAGTGTGTCTGTGTTTTGGGTTGGGGGTCTCACTTTGTTCCCCAGGTTGGAATGCAGTGGCATAATCATGGCTCAAGCCTGTAATCCCACCACTTTGGGAGGCCAAGATGAGAGGATTGCCTGAGACTGTGGGTTCGAGACCAGTCTGGGCAACATGGTGAGACCTTATCTCTACAATAAACAAAAGAGTTAGCTGGGCATGATAGCGCATGCCTGTAGTTTTGGATACTTGGAAGGCTGAGGTAGAAGGATCACCTGAGCCCAGCAGGTTGAGGCTGCGGTGGCCAGGAGTGTGCCATTGCACTCCAGCCTGGTTGACAAAGACTAAAAAAAAACTCAAAAAAAAGATCATGACTTACTGCAACCTTGACCCCCTGGGCTTAAGTGCTCCTTCTATCTCAGCCTCCCAAGTAGCTGGGACTACAGGCACTACACCACCAATTTAAACCCAGCTAATTTTTTGAATTTTTTTTTTTTATAGAGTTGAGATCTTGCTATGTTTCCTAGGTTGGTCTTGAATTCCTGGGCTTAAGCAATGCTCCTGCTTCAGCCTCCCAAAGTGCTGGGATTATGGGCATGAACTACCGTGCCTGGCCAAATATATATATTTTTATCGGCCTTTTAGGGTTGTATGTTTTTTAGGGCATTGTAGAGGGTCACCTACCTTTGTATGTTACAGTACCTCTAGGTCTTAGAAGGGGTTGCTTCACTAAAAATTGTAACCTAATGGTTGAAGACATGTGTGCCTAGAGCCATCAACAGTCTGTTAGTTCACTTCTCATTTACTTAGTGAAATACTTTCATACTATGGAGGCAGAAAACTCAATTATGTAAGCGGTACATTTCTTAGTTACATGGTCTTGGACAAGCTACTTATCCTTCCAATATCAGTTGCATCATCTTTTGATGAGGAAAACATGCCCTTAACAACAAGGTTTTTGTTAGGATTAAATGAGATAATATAAAACATAGAAAGCTCTTAATCTAGTGCCTGGCATATAGTATTTGATCTATCAGTGTTTAATAAAGTGTGATGTAAATAGAAGATTAAAATCAGGCATGATATTGCCTTACATTTAAATTCAACACTTGAGTTTGACAAATAATACTGAAATAGTATTAATATTGTGTTTTCAAAAGCATCGAAAACTATTATATGATTCATTAGCATTTTATTGAAAACTACAGAAATAACAGAACTGTTAAACTTCTTACAGAAAAGACTGATTTGAACATAACTGGAGTTTGAATTCACTTCCAAAGATCTCAGTATTGCATGAACCAGAAGAGTCTTTTGAATGACTAGTGATTATCTCTGTTAGTGACTGGGGTTTAAATTGACCATTTAGAAATATCAGGATGTAATTCAGTTATCAGCTCTTTCAGCTGCCCATTTCTTTAACTCTTGGAAATAAAAAGCCTTAAAATATCATTGAGTTCAGCAGAAGTTTTATCTGTGTCATTTACATCTCAAATTTAGATTTAAAGATTTTTATTTAGGTGACTCTATTTTAACTACTTAATTTTAGTTTTCTTTTTTGTCTTAAAATGATTAGTATATAGGTTTTTATATTCTTATTTTTGTGCTTGGTATTTATTAAATACGAGATCAGTTTTCAAAAATTCTTTTTCCTGAAATTTGGCATAATCAGTGTTTTAGTGTCTAATACAAGAACTAAATGCTTCCTCATTGTTATTGTATTTGGAAAGAATTTCTATTTTGAGACCAGTTTGGCTGTGCCTTCATATTATGCTTATTGAATAGAACTATTTATTTAAGGTAAATGAAAAAAATTCAAAGCCAGGAAGCAAGACAAGATTGAGTTTTTTTTTTTTTTTTTTAAGCATGAATTATCTTGCTGTCTCTTATCTTCATTCTCTGACTTTTAAGGAAGGCTTGCTTTAGCTTTTGGTATAAATGCAGAAATTAGATTGGTTTATCTGCTAGTGGATCTCTGGTCAGGTGGTGGTTAATGAATATTGTAGTTTAAAGATTTCAGTATTTAAAATTTAGCGGGGATTGGTAGCAATTGGAATTATGCTTCTAGGGATCTTTATATTTCAGAGTTTTTCAAAAAGGACTTCATAATAGGTTACTAGGTAGATGGGAGAAGAGCATGTATATTCTTGATATTTGATTTCTTCCTGCTTGTTTATTATGTATGTGATACCAGAAGTTTGCATAGATAAATATTTGGGTCATAGTTTTCTTTTGCATGATTGGTAGTGTTTTAATCAACTCCTATGTGAATTTGATAATATAAACTTTAGAATGCTAACACAGAGAGTGGGGAACCTTTTTCTATTGAATATTTATTACACAAGTAGAATTTTTTTCCTTTGAGAAATTAAAATTTTAACTTAGTTACTACATTTAGAAGTTTAGAACACGAAACAAAATTTCAAATTTTGTGTAAAGGCCATCTGACAGGAGCAGAGAGGTGGGATGTACAGAGGAGGGGAGAGACACATAGAGCAGAGGGAGGGAAGAAGAGGCAGACACAGGGAGGAGAATGGCTAGGAAGTCTTGAGGTCAGTCTTAGTCAGAGGTCACACCCTGTTATTTCTTGGGGTTGTGGACATGGGGTGTTACCACTTATCTGCCATCCTTTGAAATGATGATTGGTTTTTGTTCATACCTTTTCAACATCTGGATTCTTTAATCTGTATGGGATAATCAGTGTATTTTAGGATTGAAAAATTCCTGCCATACCTGCTAGGAGAAGGGTACAGGCCAAGAGTTTTTAACTTACAGTGGAGTTACTGTTTTGTTTTGTCATCTTTTTTCCTTGTTGGCTCTCTTTTCCTAGCATTGCCTAAGAGGGATGCTTTGTAATTCTGTATGTGACATAGTAGCTGAGAAGCAAGCATTGAAGTTGGTAGACCCAGGTTCCAGCTCTGCTGCTTTGTAATGTGGGACAAGTAATTTATTCTATGTGTGGTTCCTGTAAAACTGTGATGATGATAACAGAACCTACTTCCTTCTAGGGTAATTAAGAGGATTGAGTGAGATAATGCATGTAAGCCTTTAGCCCGGTATTTGGCTCAGTTAGCACTCTAAATGTTAGCTACTACAGTAATGTTAAAGAAAATTACAGTCTTGTTATTTCTGTGAGGTTGCTGGTTCTTTGAATGCCGAGGCATTTGTGATCTTTGCTTCTGAATGTGTCACTGTTTTGATTAGTGCCTTGTTTCAGCAGAAGATATTTCCCAAACACACACTATTACGTATTAAAAGTGAACAAAACATGAAAAATACCTACTTTCTTGAAATTTCTTTCTGGTGGGGGGAGATAGAATACACAAATAAAGCAAAATAGATGATCCATCAGTCATCTTGATGAAGCTTGGTTTTTGGACTTTGTATTCTAAATTTCCATTAACCAACCATACCAATCTTACCCTTTAAATCTTTTTTGTTTGTTCCTGTAGCTGTACTTGAGATTTACTATTTAAATTGGCCATCACAAATCTTCCAGTCTCCCCAACTTATATTTCACATTGTTCATAGAGTTGTTGCTCCTACCCAGCTTCTCACTTTTTGCTCATCCATGTCATTTTCTTTGGGGTGGGGGGGAGTTGGGGGGGTAATTAGAGACTTGTTTTAAGAAGTGTTTCCTTACTAATTGAATTGTATACTTTTCCTTCTCTTATTTTGTAGTTCCCACCTTCTATTTATTGTTAACAGACATATTTAACTTATTTATTTTGTTTTTTAAAAAATGTATTTTTCTTGTCTCTTCAATTAAATTGTGAACCTTTTTAGGTCAGGAACCACTTAGCTATTCTGAGCTTGAGCTTCCTCTGTTGAAAAAAAGGTAATACCTACCTCCCAGGGATGTTGTAAGATGTCAAAGAGATAATGTTTGAAAAGGCTCTGCAGCCAGTTTCTCAATAAATGGTAGTTTTCTTTCTTTCTTTTTTTTTGATCCACTTTAGTTCCTGAAGTTGGTGCTGTACATACAGTCAATGCTTAGAAAATACTTGTTAATTTATCTTGAATTGAGTTTGGGAGCTTTTAAATTTTTAACTTCCACTTCTGTTGACAGTTTTAGTTTTTACTTCCAGATAGGAGTCAAAATATTACTTTTCAAGTATCAGATGATAAATGCTGAGACATTGGTGAGAGATGGCTCAAAAGGATTAGGAGCAGGAACTTGAGCCACCATTGTGTGGGTTCACATACAGTCTACCACACTTACTAGTTGTGTGACAACAACTTTGGCAAGTTGTTTAACCTCCCTCAGTTTTTTTTAATCTGTAAGGTGGGGAAAACAATACCTACCTATCTCATGGATACTATATTTTTAATAGTAAATGAAGTAAATGAGAAGAACAGAACATTGTCTAGCACATAACAAATAATCTATAATAATGTCCTCAGGGAACATTTGGCAATATTTGTAGATGTTTCTGATGGTTACAAGTGGGGAGAGAGGGGGGAGGGAAGGGTGCTTATTAGTATCTAGTGGGTAGAGTTCTGGTATAAATATTGCATAGGACAGCACCCACAACAAAAAATTACCTGGTCCAAAATGCCAGATCTGCCACTGTTGGGAAACCCTGCTCTGTAATTAAGTTTTGTTTCTCATTTGGATATTTTCTTTGTATAAGGTACTTAGCCAATTAGATTCTGTATGAATGCTGATTATTGATAAAGATAAACCATATACATAGTTAGACCTCATTGAACATTCATTTAAAAAGACAGACATATAGGCAAGTTAATAGATTTCATTTTTTAAAAAAGGCTACAAGGCAGTTACTCCAAAAATAATGTACAAGTGGTTAACACTTTTTCAAAAACTAGGAAAGGGTTCCAGATGGATTTTACTATTTCAGTTTTTCAAATGGCAAACTATTCATGTAAAAGTATATCAAGACTAGAGGACTTATGAGTTATGAGTGCCATAATGTTTTTTTTTTTGTGTGTGTGTGTGTGTGTTGGAGTCTCACTCTGTTGCCCAGACTGGAGTGCAGAGGCTGCTCCCAGCCACCGCAACCTCGACCTGCTGGGCTCCGGCGATCCTTCCGCCTCAGCCTTCCGAGTAGCCGGAATTACAGGCGTGCGCTACCACGCCCGGCTAATTTTTTGATTTATTGTAGAGATGAGGTCTCACCTGCCCAGGCGGGTCTTGAACTCGCGGACTCAGGCAATCCACTCACCTCAGCCTCCCAAAGGCGTGGGATTACAGACTGAGCCACCGAGCCCGGCTTGAGTGCCATAATGTATATTCAAAAGTCAAATGTACACTAAAGGAAAAAGCAGGTATCAAGGTTAATGGAATGATCTATTGGGGACCGTTTTGACTCTCTCATTTTTCCTTTATTTTATTACTTTCCAAGTCAAGGGCTGTTTAAGAACTAGTTTTTCTATCTTATCTGTTCTTTTTTTTCCCCCTTCACTATTTAAAATCAAACCCTTGGCAGACCCTGTCATTTCAGGAATCTCTTAATTGATTTCCTTACTTTTGTCCTTGCTGTACATTCCCTCCTGATTTGACTCTTCTTTGCTGGGAGCCCTTCTAGTCCAGATGCAATCTACCATTTAAACCTCCTTCCACTATCCCCTTGTTTTTTGAGAGAATTAAGCCCTAATGCCAAAAGGCTAGAGTTTGAATGTACTGCACTTTTCTCCTATTAGTTGTGTACCATCTGTGGGAGAATTGGGAAAATAGTTGTATCTTTTTCTATTTTGTGGTTCAGATGACTTCTTTTACTTGTAGCCGAATACTGGCTGTGTGTCCATAAACATACAGCATGTAAATACTTTAATTATTTGTGTGTGTGTGGGTGTGTGTATGTACATGTGTATTAATCTCTGTATCTTGCTGTTTCCTCTGCCTGGAATATTCTTTTCATCTGGGAAATATTTGTCTCTTCAGACCTTACTTAAGTATGGGTTACCTCTAGAAAGTGTGTCCTGATTAACGTAGAGTTAGTTATTATTTTCCCATGGTTACCCATAGTCAATCTGTGGCTTAACATCATTATTTATATTTTTCTCTTCTACTGATCTCTTGGTACTTTGGGGACAAAGGTCTTGCCTTAGTCATCTTTTCAGTTAATACCTTTTCCCCCAAGTATCTATCTTTCCTGCCATATTGTAGACATATAGTATGTTAACAAATGAACAGAAGAGGGAAAAAAACCCCAAACATTGGACAGCTTTTAAAATAAGCGATATGGGGGGAAGAGGAGTGGGAAGGGAGAAAGGGAGGGTACATAATCTTGTCTCTTTTGTTTCCAGCTACTTAGTGCTATGCCCTGCACATAGGTGTTCGTAAACTTTTTTCTTCTGCATTTCTAGAAAACATATCCTAGAAGTAAAATGGCCTAGATATTTTGGAAATTCTGATGCTTTATGTTGACCTTCCCTTTCTTGACTCAGTAATGAGACGTTTGATCCAATGGATGAAAATGTTTTTGACTGATTTCTTTTTTTACTCATGGGTCCATTGTGGTGTTGAGCTTCTTAGAAAGATGAATTTGTAGTATCATTCATGAAGGAGCCATCATTAAGTAAAAGTGTTAAGTCTCCTGGCTCCCTCTGTGCTTTGGGCTCATATAAGGTGAGTGTATGCTCTCAAATATGGGTAGGTAATGACTGAGGCCACTGAAGCATAGGAAAGAAAGAGCAGTTGAAGGTGAAGTTGCCTACTAGGTCTCTTTTGCTTTTGATAACGATTGATTTTTTTTTTTTTTTAACCTCAGGGCTGCCCCCAGTTCTTTATAAAAAATTAGCAAGAAGGGAGAGGGGCAGGAATCTAGAAGATAAGAATGCAGATTTGAAAATTCATAACTATCATCATTACCATTTATTGAGTGTTTACTATGTGTCAGACATTGGACTAAGGATTTTTATACCTGTTATTTAACTTATTCTTCACAGCAGTTCCTATGAAATAAGTACTCATAAATAGCTCATTTGTGGCAGAGGAAACGGATTAAGAGAATTTTCCAAGAACACATGAGTAGAAATTTGAACTCTCAGAATTAAGATTCAAATCCAGATCTATTTGTGCCATAGTCTGTGCTTTTAATTACTATATATGCTGTCCTGAGTTTCAGTGGAATTTTGTATTGAAAATGGAAAGTTGTATTGACATAGAAGGGGGAATGATAGGATTTCATCCTGCTGGAAGGTAGATTAACAGACTCATGGAGAAGCAAATACTAGGTTTCTGTCCTTATACAGAATAGTTGTGAAATTTCAGCCTGTAATTTGAATTGATTTGTACTAACCTGCATTTTTAAGTCTTGCTTTTGGTATCATCATCAGGAAAGGTATCTTGGGTACATCATTAGTAGAAGAAATTTATCTGGACAAAAATCTGTCTAAAAGATTATGGAGCAAAATTACTACAAATACTTTTTTCCTATGTGTGAAATGTATTTTGTAGTGAGAATTAAATCTTTTGAGGGAGATTATTCTGGGTAGGGGATGAACCTCAGAAATAAGATTGAAAACCTGTGGTTTGGCATCCTTGTGAATAGCAGCAAATTTGAGAATCAACACCTGTTTGTCTCTTGAGTATAAGTTATTTAAGTAAGCGGGTATCTGTAGAGTATTTCCCTTCTGTAATTTCTTAAACTATTTTTGTTTGTTAACTTGGTGTTTGTAATTTTAAAAAGTTCTTTTTTTTTTTTTAAAAAAGCATGCTTTATAGAACTATTCTCTACCCAATTAGTTTATTTATAGATGTTTTACATTTAGTTAGTACTGTGAGAACATAATTTTGGCACCTGTATAGTACTATTTTTTATTTTTTCCTCAGTATATTTAAGATGGTTTTCATAATTTAATTTTGTTACTTTAAAAAGAGCTAAACCTAGATATTGACTTTTAAAAATGTTTTATAAAAGGTTGTCTCTTTTCTCTTGGTTGCATTTAAAATACTATGTTTGTAACTATACTTATATACATTTGAACTTTGCCCTTTTCAGAAATTTAATTATAAGATTTTATAAAAATTTATCAAAAGTTACATGCAAACACTAAGTAGAGTTCTGGAGCCTTGTGCCTATAGTCCCAGCTACTTGGGAGACTGAGGTAGGAGGATCCCTTGAAGCCAGGGTTCAAGGCTGTAGTGAGCTATGATCCTGCCACTGCACTCCAGCCTGAATGAGAGTAAGGCCCTATTTCAGAAAAAGTAAAATGAAAAAATAAAATTTTGTAGCATGCTGAATGCTATTCTATTAAAGATTTAAAATGCATAAATAAAACTAAAGAATTTAGGGGTTAGGGTAGAGGGACTTAGATAAGTATTTCAAGATTTTAGGAGTTCAAGTTAGTATCCTCTGGCATAATCTGCTGCAGGTTGCCTTTCTTAGAACAAGTGAATGTTAATATGGCACCATTATAGAAATAATATTGATGTTAACATTTGAGTGCTTAATATGTGGCAGACACTGTTCTGTGTCCTTGTATATATTACCTCATTCAATTCTCACAATAGCTCTATGAGGTAAGTGTTGTTAATGTCCTTATTTTATAGTTGAAAATTTGGCACAGAGAAGTTAAACATGGTCAAGGTCCCACCTTTAGTTAATAGTGGAGCTGGAATTGTATCCAATAAGTTTGGCTCTAGAGCCTGGGACCTAATCACTATTCTATACTGTCCATATTATCTGTAGACTTATTTCTTAGATATTATTTATAGATCAGTACTTAACAGTAAGAGTTATAGAAGTGCTCGCTATATTCAATGGCATTTTATTATATATGCCATGAGATTGGCAGAACATACATTTTATTTATTTATTTATTTATTTATTTATTTATTTATTTATTTATTTATTTATTTATTTATGTGTTTATTCTCTTAATGAGACTCCAGGCTTTCTGGTTTTCTTTTTAAGTATCTGAATTTATCAAGGTTCTTAGAAACTAGGTGATCGTCCCAAATTATATAGCCATGTTAGATCTCCAAATTAGTTTTTTTAAAAAAGTCATTAGTTTAGAAGGGCGGAAACAACTATACTAATTTTATAGTATTTGTGGGTCTAATTAGTAGAAGAAATAAAATCTGAAAAGGTATAATTATTTTTTAACATGTCAAATTTTGAGAGTAGTATACTTTATCCTGCTGACTTGAGAAATTGAATTATATTACTTATAATACTGTAAAGTATTAGAAATTGTTTTGATGATAAAGATTAGCAGCCTTTAAGAGAAATAATCTAAATCTTATTTGTATCTCCTCAAATCTAACATTCATATGGTATTTAGTTTTCCATTGCTGCATAGCAAATGATTACAAATTTAGCACAGTTTCTGTTATCTGGAATCTGGGTATTGTTTATCTGGGCACTTCCTTAGGGTCTCACCAGGCTGAAATTAAGGTATCAGCTGGGCTTTCTTCTAAGGTTCTAAGTTCTCTTCTAGGCTCACTGGTTACTAGCGGAATTCAATTCCTTTTGGTCATTGGTCTGATGTCCCTGCTTTCTTGCTGTCTGTCAGCCAGGGACTACTTTGCCCTCCTTAGAGGCTCCTCCTACGTTCTTGCCATATGGGCAAACTGTTATTTTATGTATGACCAAGGAAGAAAAATTCTGGATAAGACAAATTGTTATTTTATATATGACTAAGGAAGAAAAATGTTGGATTAAAATATGATATGATGCATTATTGCTTGGTTATTGACTTGCAAGAATAAAAAAGAATTGTGGACATTTTTTTGAGCTTCAACTATCTGCTTCACAAATTTATTTATTTGAATTTATTTCCCACTGTTGTGTTTGTATGCTTTTTTGCAGACATGATTTTTCGTTTCAATGCTCAATCATAGTGTAGTCTTTTGAAGGACACTTAAAATTGAAAAGTAAACTTGACATGTGTATACCAGAAATGCTCACAGTTCGGTATAAGTTACGGTGGTATAAACTGCCTTGACTAAATTTGTATGTGCACAGGGAATGATGGTTTTTATGTGACCGTCACAGAGCCAGTGGTGATTGTGAAGTACTATTGCTTCCCCCCGTTTCTTACTAATTTTTAATCAACTCTGAGGTATAATTTATATGTAATAAATTGCATCCTTAAAATAAAGCAGGAGTCCTCAACTTTTGGGCCATGGATTGGTACCTGTCTGTGGCCTGTTAGGAACTGGGCTGCACAACAGGAGGTGAGCGGTAGGCAAGCACGCAAAGCATTATCTATATTTATAGCCATTCCCCCATCACTCACATTACTGTCTGAGCTCTGTCTTCTGTCAGATTAGTAGTGGCATTAGTTCTCATAGTGTGAACCCTATTGTGAACTGCGCATGCGAGGGATCTATGTTGCGAGTTCAGAATCTAAAGCATGATCTGAGGTGGAGCTGAGGCAGTGATGCTAGTAGTGTCTCCCATCATTCCCATGTGGGTCTGTCTAGTTGCAGGAAAACAAGCTCAGCGCTCTCACTGATTCTACATTATGTGGGTCTGTCTAGTTGCAGAAAAAAAGCTCAGCGCTCTCACTGATTCTACATTATGGTGAGTTGTATAGTTATTTCATTATATATTACAATGTAGTAATAATAGAAATAAAGTATGTAATACATATAATATGCTTGAATCATCCTGAAACCATCTCTCCTTTCCCCCCTGGTCCATGGAAAAATTATCTTCCATGAAACCAGTCCCTGATGCCAAAAAGGTTGGGTACCACTGCTTTAAAGTGAATAATTTGATGAGTTTTGACAGTTGTATATATCTGTGAAACCACCACCACCACAATCGAGACATTTTCATCACCCTCAAAAAATTTCTTATGCCCTTTTGCCATAAGTCTCCAGGAAATCACTGATCTGCTTTTTTGTTTACAGATTAGTTTGCATTTTCTAGTATTTTAGACAATGAGAAGAAAAGAGGAGGTAGAGACAGACTAGTCTTAATTTTTGTGTTTTCCTCAAACCTCTTTACTGCATTTTTTTTTTTTTTAGGTATTTGGATTATTTCTTTAGTGTGGGAGTAAAAGAATTTTCCTTGAAGCCTTCTAAACACATTCCCTTGATATTCTTGACCTCTGCTTTGCTTAGATATCTTTCTCCAGCATACCCAGAGTTGACTCTCAAACCATCCATGCTTTGCATAACATCCTTATCCACATTTATACTTACTGTTTTTGTGGGGCCATAAACAGGTGATTTTCAACTAGAAATTCTAAGCTCCTAAAAACATTTCTTAGTGTTGCTGAGGTTTTTCATCTGTCACATACCTTCTGATTAATCTGTTTTTGTGTTACTGTAAAGAAGTACCTGACGCTGGGTAATTTATAAAGAAAAGAGGCTTATTTGGCTCACAGTTCTGCTGGCTGTACAAGAAGCATGGTGTCAGTATATGCTTCTGGTGGGGACTTAGGAAGTTTCTACTCATGGCAGAAGGTGAAGAGGAGTAGGCATTACTTGATAAGAGAGGAAAAGAGGGGAGGGCAGTGCCAGGCTCTTTAATAATCAGTTCTGGTGGGAACTAACAGAGTGAGAACTCACTACTATAAGAAAGGCACCAGATCTGCCACTAGGACCCAAACACCTCCTTCAAGGCCTCACCTCCAGCCCCGCCTCCCATTTCAACATGAGATTTGGAGGGGGTCAAGTATTCAAACTATGTCACCCCCTCCACCCCAAGAGAACATACCTCAACTAGACAGTCTCAAAACGTGTCCATCTTAGTTTTTTTCTTAAGAATTTATGCTGCAGTGTGAATTTTAGGAAACATGAAAGAGTTCTAGTTACTTCTTATTTTTATTGCTTGTTTCATGCAAGGGTTGTGTGCCGTATTTTCCAGTGCAGGAAATACTCTGAAAAGTGTTGTTCCTGGAGATTGAGAAAAAAAGAACCAAGGGAGGATTCAAGTAAAGCTCCCAAAATGTCCATTTAGCTCCATCTGAAACAGTATTGCCCAATAGAATGCAAGCCAGAGATCTACATTTAAATTTTCTAGTAGCCATGTTAAAGCAAAAAAAAAAAAAAAAAAAAATTGATGACATTAATTTTAATATTTTATTTAATACAGAATATTGTCATTTCAACATATATTCAATATGAAAATTAATTGAAGTATTTCAGATTCTTATTTTAATGCTACATCTTTGAAATTAATATTATACTTACAGAACATCTCAATTTGGACTTAGTCAAATTTCAATTGCTTGATAGTAACTGCTGTAAGTGGACAGTGCAGACAGAGATTATGTACTATCTTTTTTCTATTAAATACAATAGCATGTGAACTTCCAAGAAGTTGTCTTTAACAGTTATTTGACTTTCATAGGTTAGGACTTTAGTGTTTCAGAATGGTTTCTATGGTTAAGATACAACGTTTTTTATCTTTATAAAAGTAAATATATTTTACACATTTTCATTATACAAGTAATGTCATTGTTGAAGAGTTGGAAAAGTCTGGGTAAAGACTACAAATTGTCCTCATTTTTTCAATCCAGAGATAACCAGTGGTCAACTTTTGTTGGATTTTTACTTTGTGAATGTTTTGTTTTAAATAAAAGAGACTCTTCATATTCAGACGTTTATTATTATTGACAGTCCTTTTACCTCTGCTTAAACTTATGCATTCTTTTTCCCAGGCTATTTACTTCAGGTGTCTGTGTGAGTGGAATAGTCTGGAGCACAATAATTTGAATGGTGCTCCCGGGATTGGGGTTAACAATAGAAGCCTTGATGGCTTTTATGTACTCATTGCCAAACCAATGGAGTTGCTTTCTGTTTTTCCTATCTGCAGTCCTTTATCTGCAGTCTTTGACACATTCCCCAGCTTTTTTTGTTATTGAGATATACTTTTTATACCAGAAAACGCACTCCTTTGAAGTACACAATTCAGTAGTTGACAGTATATTCACAAAGTTTTGCAGTCATCACTATTAATTTCAGAACATTCTTATTACCCTAAAAACAAACCTAATGGCCACTAGGAGTCATTTCCTATTTCCCCTTTATCCAATCCCCTGACAACCACGATTCTACTTTCTATCTTGATGGATTTGCCTATTTTAGACATTTTTATATAAATAGAATCATATAGTAAATGATCCTTTGTGTTTGGCTTTTTTCATGTAGCATATTTTCAAGGTTCTTTTGTGTTGTAGCATGTATGAGTACTTCATTCTATTTTAGAACTGATTAATATTCCATTGTGTGGAGGTACCACATTTTTGTTTATCCATTTGTTGGTTGATAGACTTTGTTTCCACTTTTGGAGATCTCATTCCGACTCCAACAACATTACTTTCTTAATATTATCCTCCTTGTCAAAACTTTCAGTGGCTTCCTATTGTCTGTACAACATACTAGAAAAATAGTTTGCACTCAAAATCTTACAAAGTGTAATTTCAGGCTACTTCCCTTTCCACTCTTATTTTCCATCGTGTTGTTCTTTACTCTCTCTAAAATATGTGCTACATATGAATTATAAATTATGTAGACAATATAGATAAAATTTACCAATTGATCTAAATTTTTAAAAATGAAGCTCTTTGGCCGGGCTTGGTGGCTCAGCCTGTAATCCTGCGCCTTTGGGAGGCTGAGGTGAGTGGATTGCCTGAGCCCGCGGGTTCGAGACCCGCCTGGGCAGTAAGACCTCATCTCTACAATAAATCAAAAAATCAGCCGGGCATGGTAGCACATGCCTGTTAATTCCGGCTACTCGGAAGGCTGAGGCGGAAGGATCGCCAGAGTCCAGCAGGTCGAGGCGGCAGTGGCCGGGAGCGGCCATTGCACTCCAGTCCGGGTGACAGAGTGAGACTCCAACTCAAAAAAAAAAATAAATAAATAAAAAAATTAAGCTCTTTGTTCACAAACCAAGGAATATATAGTCTGGAGAATTTGAGAAAGACAAAGAGTAAATAAGAAACACAGTAAAACATTTTTTGTCTGCATTTGTCTTAATGTCAAACAGATCAAGTATTCCTTTTTTTTAAACTTTTAATTTTTTTTATTTTAAAGATGTGGGGTACAATTCAGGGTTAGGTATACAAATGTTCATTATGTAGGTACCCTTGTTGATGAAAACCCCTTAATTTTGAATCAACCTTTGATACATGGGCACTCATTTAAATCATTCATTTTTTTGGTTAACTTTGTTAGTAGTTTTTTTTTTTCTGAGTCTTCAGGTTGTTTTTTCTTTATCCAGTTGGAGTTAGTCTTTTTATCCTTTTCACATGTCTGAAATAGTAAAAATGAAGTCTTTTTATATAAACCTAAAAAATTTCCAAAATTTCATACACACACATACACATAGAAACAAATACAAATATGTAGTGATCTTTTCTCAAGTTTTACAGAAAAGAGTATAGTATACACTAGCTGTCCCCATATGTTTCTAGTTAATGAAAGTCTAGTTCTGCTCTTGCCCCATATTAGGCTTGATCTGGGGCTGAAGGCACCAAGGATACTCTTTCATGCCTACCCTCCTTCCGCCACTGTTTTTTACTTGCTATGAAAATAATGAGAAAGGTAAAAAATTATTTTTTCCCAAACATGAAAACATTATATGTTTTAAAAAATTTTGTCTTTTGAAAATTTCTCTGTATGTCTTTAGAGATCTTTTAATATTAGCACATTGAGAATGTCCTCATTTTTTTCCAGAATAGTATGGTTTATTCTGTTGTGATGAATATACTATTGGTTTTGAAACTAGTTTCCTATTGTTGAATATTTAGGTTGTTTCAGTCCTGCTTTTACAGAAAATACTACAGTGAATAAGTTTGTACTTGCATCATTTTGTATGTATGCCAATTTTTCTGCAGAAAAAATTCCCAAAAGTGAAATTGCTGGGTCAAAAGATATATCCAGTTGAAATTGGATTACCAATACTTTTAAGCACAGAAAAAGAGATGAGGGACTATAAATGAGTAAAGAGAACTGTGGGTTTTTTGTTTTTACTTTGTTTATAGATGAAAAAATGAAAGATTAGGCATTTTGAGTAATTGCCCATGGTTATGTAACCCACAGAGTAGTGTGGGTAGAGGGGGCATTAGGATACTAACCCAGGTGTTCCTGATTTTAAATAAGCTCCTATCTTTCCTGTTACATCTGTACTGCATTTTATGAGCAAAGTGGGAGAGGTCATGCCAATTTCTTTTTGGAGAGAAATAATAAAGTTCCAGACTTTATTTTTGGGATCAGTACTTTAAATACCTTTGCATTATGAATCTCCTAAGTGTGCTTCTCACTTTTCAAAAAAGCCCTTTCTAATATTACAAAGTATCTTGAAGTCACCATAAATAAAACATTGTAGGATAGATTTAGATAAAGTACTTAGAGATCCCGTTATACATAAGTAATATGTATATATGGCAGCATTTTAGATTGGTTGGAGGAAGATGGATGATTTGGTAATTTATGTAGCAGTAACTTTCTTATCACTTGGAATAAAAAGTGTTCCTTGCTTTACTGTTTACACACACACAAAAATTAAAAATGAAAATAAAAGAATATAAAAGGATTTTGTAAGATTAGCCTTATTAAATAGGCGGAACATAGTGAGTACTGAACTCATGAAAATTTTTTTTTGTTGTTTTTTTTTAGTCACTGTCATTTGAACTTTTAAAATTGCCCCATGGCATCATCTTGGGCTAATCTCATACCTATCCCAATGTGTTTTTAGTTATTGAAAGTCTAATTCTGCCCATGTCCCAAGGGCTTGATCTGTGGCTGGAGGCAACTATATTCTTTCATGCCTGCCCTCATTCCTCTTCTTTTTTTTACTTGCTGTGAAAATAATGGAAGGTAAAAAAAAATTGTTTTTCACAGATGTGAAAAAATTTGACAATACATGGAGTTTTGACTGTGCGTAAAAGTTATTTACTATTATTTACACTCCCAAAAGTATGTTGTTGGGAGTGTAATTTTATGTAACCTTTTTGGAGAGCAGTTTAATATCAAAATAAAGTGCATATGCATCTTGGACCAGCAGTTATCCTCCCAGGAATTTAGTTCTGTAGATATACTTACATAATTTACTTGGAAGGTAAATCCTTTTGGGGATGAAAGCTCTTTGTTAGTTCAGAGAGGAATATAGTTGTAAAGCTGTATCCTTTTTATAACTTTGTGTTTATTCACAAGAGACTTGGTGTTTATTGACTCATTTTAAAATTCTTATTTTTCTGCCAAAATGGTGAGATATGTTTAATTTAACTACTAGAAATGTAGGTTGTTCTTATTTTTTTGTAAGTATAAAAAATGCAGTAAACATCTGAGTGTATGCTATCCATTCATACATGTTGAGAATGTTTCCTAATGGCTGTATTTAGGAAAGTCTGCTTTAACTTTATTCCCCTTTACCCCATTCTATAAAGAGCACCCAGGAGACCTCAGTTTAAATCACAGCTCACTTGCCTAAATGGGTGTGTGACTTACAATAAGCCCCTTTACCTTACTGAGTAGAGAAGTTCTGCAGATTGGGCCTCTCAGACTATTTTATAGCAGTGTCTGTATCAGTGGTTTTCAAAGTGTAGCATCAGACTCACCTTGAAACTGGTTTAAAATGGCAGACTTCTCAGAACCCAGATAGCTCAGGACGCTGCAGCAGTTAATTTTAACAAAACTTTCAAGTGATCCTGAAACATGTTAAAGTTTGAGAAGCATTGCTATATACACTTCCTGTAAATTGTTTTAGGTTGTGGAGGTAGAGAATAAGAGTGCAAATTTATTTTCTGCTGTGTAATATTGCCTGTTTTACCTAGCTCATAGAGATTTTGAGATATTTTGAAGAGATGCGTTTTTAAATTAAGCTATATAATTTTTTTTTTTTTTTTTTTTAGGAGACAGGTCTTGCTCAGTCACCCAGGCTGGAGTGCAGTGGTGCCATCATAGTTCACTGCAACCTTGAACACCTGGCCTCAAGCAATTCTCCTGCCTCAGCCTCCCTGTAAAAATTTTATAGCGCATTGATTGACACAGTTGTTTTTTTTTTTTTTTGAGTTGGAGTCTCACTCTGTCACCCAGACTGGAATGCAGCGGCCACTCCTGGCCACCGCAGCCTCAACCTGCCGGGCTCCGGTGATCCTTCCACCTCAGCCTTCCAAGTAGCCGGAATTACAGGCATGCGCTACCACGCCCGGCTGATTTTTTGATTTATTGTAGAGATGAGGTCTCGCTGCCCAGGTGGGTCTCGAACCCGCGGGCTCAGGCAATCCACTCACCTCAGCCTCCCAAAGGCGCGGGATTACAGGCTGAGCCACCGAGCCCGGCTGACACAGTTTTTTTAATAGCATGTTGACTGACACACAGTTTAATTAATGTTAGTAGAGCTTGAATTTGAAAAACATTGACACATTTGGGCATATGTCAGAATAGTTTCTCATAGACATGTATTATATTACATTTAGTTGTTACATAGGGAGATAATTTTGTAATTAAACCCAGAAGATATCCAGGATAGTACCAATTTTAGCATTTTAAGATTTTTATTTATCCTGGTGTTTAAGAAATTTCATTTTAATTTTAAAGTATACAGTTCAGTGGAATTAATTATATTCACAGTGTTGTGCAATCACCACCAATATTTTCAAAACTCTTTATGATTCCAAACAGAAACTCTATACCCATTAAGCAGTACTTCTGTATTCTCCCCTCTTCTCAGTCTCTTGTAGCCTCTAATCTAATTATAGATCTATGAATTTGTCTATTCTAGATATTTCATATACAGTTGACCCTAAGACAGTGTGGGAGCTGGGGCATTGACCCTGTGCAGATAAATACCTGTGTATAACTTGACACTTGACTCACTGCAAAACTTAACTACTGATAGCCTACTGTTGACCAGAAACCTTACCAATAACATGAACAGTCAGTTACCCAAATATTTTCTATGTTAACCCTTTGTACTCAGCTATTCCCCTGAAGGAACATTGTAAATCTAGCAAATCACCCAGATGTCCCCTCTCCGGACATAAAGAGATTGCTAGGTTGCTAGTGATTATACAGGACAAACTTATGCTAGTGCAAATATTTCAGAAAGTATGTTTCCTTGAAGTTTTCTGTTCAAATTGCACAAAAAAGCAAATAAAGTGATGGAGTATATACTGAGATACACATAAAAAAATCAGCTGGCATTACATACAGAATGTGTGAAGTGCTTTCACCGTGGTGCATAGACTGGACAATAAATTACGTGTTAATGTGGGAGGAGGAAAACGAGACTGCATTGTCTGCTGGACTAGAAAAGCACCAGGTGGAAGACATCAAACAAATTACTGTTGTACCAGTGAACATGTATCAACGAACCAGCAATGAACATGTATCAGTGAACCTGCAATACATGTTGGTGACTTTTACACGTTACCACATGTTAGAAAAATATAAGAAATACAATTTTGATTTTTTGTCATAAATAAGTTCCTCAATCTCCAAAATTTCATTATAAGCCACATATCATTAACAATAAAATAATTGGTTCCAGTGCTGTGCTATTTAATAAGTGATTTGTTTTTCAGTATTTCGTAAAAAAGTGCTGTCAAGTTGCTGGTAGATGATCTGTGAGATGCCTCCAAGTGTGAAGAGTTAAATGTATTATATATTGTATTCTTGGAATAAAGGTATCTGGAAAAAATATTATTAGGAAAATTGTAAAGAGAAAAATATGTTTATAATAGTATACTGTATTATTTGATACCGTAGTTTACATCATCTGTTTACAAGATGAATAATCTGAAATGGTGGCAATCTCAGCTCTAGATCTCAGTCTACAGTACCTACAGTACCTATCAAGCAATTCAACTTTTTCTTGTAATGTCATTACTTTCCTGTTTCTTGGGAGCACTTCTGGCATCACTATTGGCACTTCTTATGGGTCTCATGGTGTTATTCAAGATTTGCAGTATTGCACTATAACACGAGGAAAAATACATAAGAACCGTAAGAGATCACTTTTTAAAGTGCTAGTCAATTTACTGTAGAGACAAGCTGTTTACGTGGAGCTAAATAATTAAGATCATGTGTATGAAGCAGGTTCCCATAGCACTTGAGCCTACCTCAGTAGCAAGGTAGCTGTGAAATTATTACAGTATATACTGTAGTTCATTTTATGCAGTTATGATTTAGTACTGCATCTTTACATTTGCTTATATCTCTCTCCACTGTGAATGGTGCCATGTGTTTGTATACATACATTTTGATAAACTTTAACTTTTTGTAATAGATTTGTGTATATTTTATGTTAGTAATTGATAAAATAGACTAAAATTTATATTTTATGCCTTCATGACAGACCTTTGAAAACTTTTTTTAAAAATATTTCTGGGCTACGTGGTTCATCTGTGAGCTTTTTAAATTATTACAAGTCTCCAAAAATTTTTCCAGTATATTTGTTGAAAAAAATTCATATAAATGTGGACCAGTGGAGTTCAATACTATGTTTTTCAAAGTTCAGCTGTGAGTGGCATCATAATATTTGTCCATTTGTCTGGCTTCATTTAGCATAATGTTTTCTGTCTTCATGCTGTAGTATGTATCAGAACTTCATTTCTTTTTATGACTGAGTAATATTCCACTATATGTATAGATCACATATTGTTTAATCTTTTTATTTGTTGATTGATACTTGGCTTGTTTCCATTATTTGGCTATTAGGAGTAAGGCTGTAGTGAACATTGCCATACAAGTATCTGCTTGAGTTACTCTTTTGAATTCTTTTGGTTATATATCTTGGAATAGAATTCCAGGGTCATATGGTAACCCTGTTTTTTAGCTTTTTGAGGAACTGTCAGACTTTTCCACAGAAGCTGCCACTTTACATTCCTACTAGCAGTGTGTGAGGGTTCCAGTTTTCCACATCTTTGCCAATGCTTTTGATTTTCGATTTTTTCATTATTCTAGCCATCTTAGTAGGTGTGTAGTGGTATTTCATTGTGTTTTTGATTTGCATTTCCCTAAGACTGATAATGTTGAGAATCTTTATATGAGATTATTGGTCATTTGTATATCTTATTAGGAGAAATGTTAATTCAATTCCTTTTTCCATTTTTTAATCATTGCTTTTCTTTCTGTTTTTGAGTTGTCCTTAGGAGTTCATTATATATCCTGGATGTTTAAATTCTTATTAAATATATGGTTTACAAATATTTTCACACGGTAGGTTGTCTTTTCATTTTATCGGTAATGTCTTTGGATGCACACAAATTTTTAATTTTGATAAAGTTCAGTTGATCTTTTTTGGTTGTTGCTATTGCTTGTACTTTTGGTGTTATGTCTAAGGATCTATTACCAAATCCAAGATTACAAAGATTTACCTCTGTGTTTTCTTCTAAGGGTTTTATGGTTTTAGCTTTTTTATATTTAGGCCATTGGTCCATTTTGAGTTAATTTTTGTGTATGATGTGAAATAGGGGTCAGTTTCTTTCTTTTGCATGTGGGTATCGGGTCTCAGCACCATTTGTTGAGACTAATTTTTCTCTAGTGAATGAAATTTGCACCCATGTTGAAAATCAATTGGCCATAGATGTATATTTTAACTTCTTGACTCTCAATTCTGTTCCATTGGTCTGTACATCTATCTTTATATATCATGCAGTTTTGAATATAAATTTGATTTTTTTGACTTAAAAATCTTTTAAAATGCTATTTTAATTTTACTTTTTGTTCTCAATAAAACTAAAATTATGAGTAGCTTAAAACATTTTACTATACTTTGTTCAAGTTTGAAGAAATAAATTTAGTATTGTGTAATGGGTACTCGCCTGGGCTTCGTGGAAAGTATTAGAATGCCTAAGACTTATTTCTGTTCTCTAAAAACTTACAGTTCAGTAACTTACAGAGTACTATACTTTTGGTATTATGTTTTTTGGGGTGAATCTAATCTTATGATATCCTTAGTGAGTAAATATAGGATATGAGGTCCTTATCGCTGTTGCAGCAAAATTGGAGTGTTTAGCTATTATAGATTTTTTTTTTTTTTTTGAGTTGGAGTCTCACTCTGTCACCCAGACTGGATTGCAGTGGCCGCTCCCGGCCACCGCAGCCTTGGCCTGCTGGGCTCCGGCGATCCTTCCGCCTCAGCCTTCCGAGTAGCCGGAATTACAGGCATGCGCCACCCCGCCCGGCTGATTTTTTAATTTATTGTAGAGGTGAGGTCTTGTTGCCCAGGCGGGTCTCGAACCCGCGGGCTCAGGCAGTCCACTCACCTCAGCCTACCAAAGGTACGGGATTACAGGCTGAACCACTGAGCCGGCTATATAGATTCTTTTTTTAACAATTGCTCTGTATAATTTGCATCTCTGCTCTTAATAAGTAGCCAGTGTTACTACTCTTCTTAACTTGGTGTAATTTGCTGCTGTTACATTCTATAAATAGTTTCCAAGAGAGTGGTTTACTCCTGTTTTAGTTTTTATAAAAGACTACTTAAGCTACTGTAACATTAAGGCTTGCTTCCAGTGTATTTTTACCCATCCGTCTGCAAATGCTGCAAAACCCATTGTATTACTGAATCTTCTTTCAGCGATGTGATTTATATTCTGATGCTGAGATTTATATTCTGATACTTGTTTACTATGTGTTGTGCATATAGTGTGATGGGCTATTATACTGTGAACTTTGGGTTGATCTTTTGAAGTAGCTGATAGTGAGGTTCTAAAGAATATGCTTGCATGAACATAATTATGTTACTTTTAGTTTAGGTTGTCTAGAACAGCACCGTGTGATAGAAGTATAATTATGTGCCTTATGACAGTGTTTTGGGCAACTGTTGACGGTGGTTCAATCAGGTTATGATGGAGTTGAAAAATTTCTATTGCCTAGTGGCATCTTAGCTGTTGTGAAGTCGTCATGCGATGCCTTACTTTTATGTGTTGATGCTAGTATAAACAAATCTACTGTGCTGCCAGTCATATAAAAGTATAGCACATACAATTATGTACAGTACATAATACTTGATAATGATACTAAACAACTATGTTAATGGTTTATATATTTACTATACTTTTAATCATTATTTTAGAGTATACTCCTTCAACTTATTAAAAAAACCTCTTAACTGCAGAACAGCCTCAGGCACGTCCTGCAGGAAGTATTTCAGAAGAAGACATTGTTATCCTGGGAAATGACAGCTTCATACATTGTAGACTTTAGCAAAAAAGTTTTACAAGTAAAAAAAAGTTAAAATAGAGAAAAACTTATAGAATAAGGATCTATAGAAGGAAAACATTTTTGCACAGCCATACAATGTGTTTGTGTTTCATGCCAAGTGTTACTACAGAAGAATCATAAAGTTGGAAATAATTAAAAATTTTATAAAGTAAAACTGTTGTAGTAAACTGAGGTTAATTTATTATTGTAGAAAATTGTTTTAAAAAAATTAGTATAGCCTACGTACACAGTGTTTATGTCTACAGTAGTATACAGTAATATGCGAGGCCTTCACATTCACTGATTATTCACTCACTGACTCATTCGGAGCAGCTTCTAGTCCTGCAAGCTCCATTCATGTTCAGTGTCCTATACAAATGCATCATTTAAAAATTTTTTATACCTTCTTTTTAGTATAGCTTTTCTATGTTTAGATGTATTTAGATACTCAGATACTATTGTGTTACAGTTACCTACAGTATTCAGTGCAATAATGTGCTATACCAGTTTGTAGCCTAGGAGCAATAGGCTGTATACCATGTAGGTTTGTGTAAGTACACTCTGTGATGTTTATATAATGACAAAATTGCCTAGTGATGCATTTCTTGTGAGGTGATGTGTAACTGTATAATTTGAGCCGTGTATGTTATCATAAAATTTCCAGTAGTTTTAATAGAGAAGGTAAAAAGCCCTTAAATTAATTGACATATAATCTATAAGAAAATTGATATTTTATGTTCCCTTTTTTGTACCGAGTTTGAAATCTTATGGATATTTCATTTCTTAATTTGGTTTCATCAGATGTACTTGACCTGCGTGTAGATTTCATAAAATTTATGGTTGAAAAATGTAGATTCACATACAGAGTTGTTTCAAACACACTTAAGGTTTTCAGTATCTGAATCAGGTTTGGAAATTGTTTTTCTTAAATATTGCTTCCAAATTGATAAGACTAGCTCATGTTTTTTAGTAGAATTAGACTTTGAAGCAAAAGCATAAATGTTTCAAAACCGAGCTACTCAGGTTAAGCAAACTTACTGTCTGTGTCAATTCAGTATTACTGACATCAAATTCAAAAGGATATCGCATAAGTTGAAAAGCATCTCTAAATTTATCATTATCAAGAGTGTTCTTCAACTATTTCTTGTAATTTTTGCAGCCACTTTGCAAAACATTGCCAATGATAAATTTATGCATATTGTTTCATGCTAGGAAAAAATCTAAAATCTTTATTAAGAATTTGTGTTATGAAAACTTAAAATTTGAACATAAATTCCCATGTTTATGTAGCCAGCTCTTAAATAAAACTTTTCCTTTCTTTGGTACTTCAAATTAAGCTTGTTTATATTCAGTGAGATAAAAGTGAGAAAGCAAAGAATACTGCCTTTTTTGTCTTTTATTATTTAGTAGTGAAAAGCATTTCGTTCTTGAATCAGGGTTAATATTAGAGTAAATCTTTGTGAAATCATTCTGTTACTCAGCTAGTGAGCAAAGAACACAGATCTTTAAATGTATTGTCTTCTCTTTTTTCAGCATTCCCATAAACTGGCTAGGATTCATATCTTTGGCATGTGACTACTGAATGATTTTAACAACTCTGTCCGTAGTGCTTTTTATAGTTTACTTTAGAAAGCTGAACACAAATATTTTCTGTGTGTATCATACAGTGAAATAAAGCAATAGGAAAATAGCAGTTTCTGTTTTTAAAGTTCCTAACAGCTGGAGCTCTCTGTTGTGAATGAAACTTGACTTTTTAATATTTGACTGAAATTCTTTGACAGAGGTAAAGAATTTACAATATCTATACCATTATTTTGAATTTTGACTCTTGGCAACTTTTCTTAAATTTAGAAGTTCTTTCAAACAAAATGTACCTAAAATCCAATTGGGCAGTGTCTTTTGTATCACATGGCTTATCAAAGGCTAAAAGAAAGCAATTTTTACAATTTTTAATCTGTTGAATTTTTATATTATTAGAAAGGTCTTCCATGTGATGGGCAGTTTGGTGGCTTACTAAAATAGATACTAAATAAAAGATAAAGCAACAGGAAAATATCAGTTTCTGTTTTTAAAATTCCTGACAGCTGGAGCTCTCTGTTGTGATAGAAACTTAATTTTTAATATTTGGCTGAAATTATTTGACAGAGGTAAAGGATTTAAAAACATCTGTGCCACTTCTTTGAATTTTTTAAAAGCTAAATATTGAAAAAGTATCTTAGTATTTTTCAGAGTTTTTTAACACATTTTTTATAATTGAAATAATTTCTTTGCCATGTCTTTATGTAAGTGTGGTTTTCTTTTTTTTCTTTTTTTGAGTTGGAGTCTCATTCTGTCGCCCAGACTGGAGTGTAGTGGCTGCTCCCGGTCACCGCAGCCTCGACCTGCTGGGCTCCAGCGATCCTTCCGCCTCAGCCTTCCAAGTAGCTGGAACTACAGGGGCATGCTACCACGCCCAGCTAATTTTTTGATTTATTGTAGAGATGAGGTCTCACCTGCCCAGGCGGGTCTCGAACCCACGGGCTCAGGCAATCCACTCACCTCAGCCTCCCAAAGGCGCAGGATTACAGGCTGAGCCACCAAGCCCGGCGTGGTTTTCTTTTGGTGAGTGAAAATTCGAGCCATTTTATAGATGACCAGAGTTATAAGCCCAGATCTTTAAAAAATCTTCTTTTTTAATTTTTGTTTTTTTTAGTTAGGATCTCATTGACTCAAAATCAGGACTCGAGTGCAGTGGCACAGTCATGGCTCATAGCCTCAAATTCTCAGGCTTAAGTGATCCTTCTGCCTCAGCCTCCTGAGTAGCTGGGGTTAAAGGCATGTGTCACCATGTCTGGCTAACTTTTTAATTTTTTTGTAGAGATACGGTCTCGCTATGTTGCCTAGGCTGGTCTTAAACTCCTGGGCTCAAGCAGTCCTCCTGTCTTGGCTTGCCAAAGTTCTGGGATTACAGGCATGAGCCACTGCGCATGGCCCTAGAGGTCTTTTAAAAATGTTTGTTGGACATTTAATTCTGATATCAGGTGGCTAATTTTGTTCCTTTTTTTTCTGACTGTAGAGCAGAACCTTCTTAAAAAATTTCACTAAATGAATTTCAGAACTAAATTCTGAAAATATCTCTTAATATTGCCTACTTTATTATTTTTAAAATGGTTTAACACATGAAACAGCTTCTAATTTTGCACTGCCATAGCTAGTTGTAATTGTCATTTATTGAAAAATTTGTGGCGTACCTTCCAGTTTATTTTTTACTATTATGGTGATAGTACTAGCTTCTGTATCTGTACTTGATTCTGCATGGGTATAATGTCTTGGTTTTCATTTTAAATTATGTTAAAAATAAAACTAAAGTAAAAATTAAAAAGTATTTCAGTTGTGTTACCAATTGTGATTTATATAGGTATCATTGCAATTTGTGAAAAAAATTCAAGTGAATGCATGACAATGTTACATTGATGTGTAGAAAAAGTTCACTATAACTGAATTACTTGTCAATTGTTACAGACTACATCAGTATTATTTTTATGTGTAATGCTAGAAATGACTTACTGTAGTCTGACATGCACAGTGTAATATGCATTGCAGTAGTTACAATGAAATGCAGTGCTACCCAAGCAACAGAATTTTCTTTAGTAGAAAGACATTTATACAACTCTGGCTTTTAGAATTAAACTAAATTAATTACAATTAAAAATTCAGTTCTCCAGTAACACTAGCCACATTTCAAGCGTTTACTAGTTACATGAGGCTAATAGCTAATAGAAATGAAGACTTTGGGAGTTGGTTCTATACTAGATTAAAGCATTTTTTGTTACTTGACATTAGAGATGATAGTAATTTCTGGTAAGACTGATGTCACAGGAGTAGGACCACAAGGACTTCTGGATCAAGAACCCTGGACACAGCTGCTTAGAACGACTTGCATATTCTCTGTGGTGTCCCTCATAGTCAAGAAAAATTAATAGAAAACATTTTGAATATTGTTCATGAGTAAGAGGATATTTAATAGTCAAAAAGATTTGTACATACATATTCTATTTGAAATAATTGTTTCTTTGTTCCTGGAATACTTGGAGAGAAACAAAATTCTATATTCTGAAAACTTTCATCATTTGGGTGAAAGACCCAAAACAGCAATTTTGTTTTAATGGCTCTCACAAAAATATAAAAAACGTTTTATCTGTAGAGACCTGTAGAGGTCTCATCAGATTTAAAACAAATCTTTAATTATATTACTTTATTTTATTTTTTTGATTCAGAGTTTCATTCTGTTGCCCAGGCTGGAGTACAGTGGCATGATCACAGCTCACTGTGATCACAACCTTGACCTCCTGATGATCCTTTCACATCAGCCTCCCAAGTAGCTGGAACTATAGGCATATACCACTATACCTGACTAATTTTTTTGTTTTATTTTATTTTTTGAGTTAGAGTTTTACTCCGTCGCCCAGACTGGAGTGCAGTGGCCACTCCCGGCCACCACAGCCTTGACCCACTGGGCTCCCGCAATCCTTCCGCCTCAGCCTTCCGAGTAGCCGGAATTATAGGCACACGCTACCACGCCCAGCTCATTTTTAAAAAAAATTTATTGTAGAGATGAGGTCTTGCCAAGTTGCCCAGGCGGGTCTCGAACCCGCGGGCTCAGGCAATCCACTCACCCCCACCTCCCAAAGGCGCGGGATTACAGACTGAGCCACCGAGCCCAGCAACCTGGCTAATTTTTAAAATGTATTTGTAGAGATGAGGTCTTGCTATTTATGTTGCCTAGGCTTCTCTCGAACTCCTGGACTCAAACAGTTCTCCTGCCTCAGCCTCCCAAAGTGCTGGGATTACAGGTGTGAGTCACTATGCCTGGCCTAGGTTTACAACAAATCTTTAGACTAGCAAATTCAATTTCAGTAGACATGGATTGTGGGAAGATTGTTAATGAATCTCAAATATTTAATTTTATTGAGTTTGAATAAGCAATAATTTTTTAGCAAGTACCCTAACTCCTCTGTGGTTTTAAAATAAGAAGTGACCATATCTGAAGTTATTATAGTACCATCCTTTTTTCTTTTATTACTTTGCTGGTATCCTTTGAGCAAGTTCTGTTTCTGTTTCCACAGAAATAAATGAATACTATTGCTGGTATTTATTCTGTTCTCTCATGGTACGGAAATATAAAGAGATGTCTGAAGACTTGTTTTAATAATCTTTCAGAGTAAATTCATGAATAAAGAAGGAAATGACAACTTGAATTCAGAGAATATGTCCACTAGATTTTCCAAAGAGTGTTCTGTGGGACTAGTCTCTAAAAATGGTCCTTGAAGAACCTTAATCAAGATTACTTGATTAAGTTTGAACAGTATATGTCATTTAATGGCCTATTGAGGATTTTTACAATGCACATTAATATATTAAAGGCTTTGAGACATCTTACAAGAAAGAAACTTGCTGAAGCTTTTCGATATTCTGCATTTCTTAAACTTGTTGGATAGTGAAATTATTTGTCAGACTTGTCAAAACTATGAGAAATGCTGCCCTCTAGAGGCATAAATTTCATTGCTCTTAAACTGGAGTGCCACGATGCTGCCTTATCTTATAGTACGTAGAAATTGTAATGATTGATAGTAACTAAATGGAGGGTAATAAAATAACCAAATAGAAAAATCTTATCTTGTATATTTTAAAGAAAATACAGAAGTATGGAATTTCAAAATATAAACACATTTTTAAAATGTGATATTTATGGCTGCTAACAATCCTTTGAATATGTTTTTAATATGGGGAATTGTGAACACATAGTACTTCAAGTCTCCGAACTCATGAGTATTTCCTACTGGTAGAAGCCATCCTTCCCTGTCTTCTTTGAAGACCTGTAACAAGCTTGCTTAAGACAGTACTGATTCAGGGGAAGCCCATTTCCTCATACTCCTTCCCATGATCCTCACTGTTTATATATCTGTAACAGAAGTCAAGATTATATCATGCTGTACAGTTTCATAGTCAAATTGGTAATGAAAGGATTATACATAAATTTTTAAAAAAGATTTTTACTGACATATCAGCAGAATCTTCAGGAATATGTATAGAAATTGGGGGGGGGTTAGGCAGAGAGACAGAGACAAATGTGTTTTCATATTTGGCTGGCTGAATGAATTGGTCTGGTGCAATTACCAGAGATTCTGGATTCAGTGTCCTCGCTCAAGTAGCTAGAAGTGGTTCCAATTGTTTGCTCCTTTGTTTGGTTTCAGCTTTGGTCTATACTAAATGATGTTGAATGTCTAAAAACTCTTCTGTATTATAATAGAAGTCAAGCTATTAAGGGAAACAGGACTGTAACCATTCATTCACCTTCCCTATTGTCTCTCTAGTATGTATTATCTACTGAGAGGTCCAGAACACACGTCATTCACCAGCCAAATGAGAAATATTTAAGCCAGCGTGTATGAAAAACAGTTCAGTTGCTGTTGTTGGTGTGTGGGAGTAGTTACTTTTAAAATTGTCTTTTTGTTTTTTTGAGTCAGAGTCTCACTCTGTTACCCAGACTGGAGTGCAGTGGCTGCTCCCAGCCACTGCAATCTCAACCTGCTGGGCTCCGGCGATCCTTCCGTCTCAACCTTTCAAGTAGCTGGAACTACAGGCGCATGCTACCACGCCCGGCTAATTTATTGTCGATTTATTGTAGAGATGAGGTCTCGCCAAGTTGCTCAGGTGAGTCTCTAACCTGTGGGCTCAGGCAATCCACTCACCTCAGCCTCCCAAAGCGCGGGATTACAGGCTGAGCCACCGAGTCCAGCTAAAATTGACTTTTTTTTAGCACAGAGAATGATATTAAATATAATGAACATTGGAGGCTCAGAAGGAGGTGGGGAGGAAGTGGTGGAGGGACAAAAAAATCCTGGGTACAATGTGCACAGGTGGGTGTGGTGGGTATACTTAGAGCCCAGACTTCTTACCGTACGATGCAACCATATAACCAGAAGCTATTTGTATCCCCTATACCTATTGAAATGAATAAAAATGTCTTTTATTTCAAGGGAACTAGTTGGAGTCTAGCGTGGCTCTAACTTCCATAGGCAAGGTACAGTCATCATTTCCATAATGCAGCTTGATGGGCATGATGATTAGAGATGCACCATCTTGAATTATTTTTGACTGTGAATAAAGGATCATGGGATCCATAGGTCTAAAATAGATGAGCAACCTATTGTGGTCCTACTTGATCTGTGTAAACAAAAATTTTTAGGTCTCACAAGTGAAGGCCTGACTTGAACTACCGTAAGAGTGAGTTGTAGTCCGTTGTACCATTCTTAGACCTGAGTCAGATCTGTAGAATGTGAGTTCTGCGGAAAGAAAGGGAGTCATTACCCAGAGATTTTGATATTGGAACTGTGTTCAGTAACTGATAAGACTCTAGTTCTCATCATGAGTTTTGTGTGTACTGTTTGTTTGTTTATTTATTTATTTATTGAGTTGGAGTCTCATTCTGTTGCCCACACTGGAGTGCAGTGGCCGCTCCCGGCCACCGCAGCCTCAACCTGCTGGGCTCCGGCGATCCTTCCGCCTCAGCCTTCCAAGTAGCCGGAATTACAGGCGCGCGCTACCACGCCCAGCTAATTTTTTGATTTATTGTAGAGATGAGGTCTCGTCAAATTGCCCAGGCGGGTCTCGAACCCGCGGGCTCAGGCAATCCACTCACCTCGACCTCCCAAGGCGCAGGATTACAGGCTGAGCTACCGAGCCCGACCATAGCTTTATTTATAATCTGTCAGTCTTGAGGATTTTGTTTGGAGCTTGAAGTTTGGAATAAATGTGTGTGTTGTTTGATAACCAAGGCTTGATCTGTGTCTGTCATTGCTCATTTCAAATAGCCTCTTGATGTTGGGTAAATTTGTGAGTTAGTGTTCTAGAGGCAAAACTCAATTTCCTAGCATCCTTTGCAGCTTGGGCACAGGCATATGACCTAGTCTCTGTTGATCAGATGTATCTGTGTAAGACATGAATTCAGAAGAGAAAAATGCAAGGTAACAGCTCTTGCCTGGAATTGCTTCCTAATGTAGCTGTTGGGTGATGACACATTGAATTTTAAATTTAGAGATAGCAGTCGCACAGTTAGTAGTAGTGTGTCCTAGGTTCAGCTTTCATGGTACCAGGGCTCAAAAATGGGAGTAATTTGGTGAAGAAACTTAGGTATTTTTCCTGGTTTCATACTCCCATGTTGATTCTTCAGTTGTCTGAGGAAAATTCTTTGAATCACCTAGTATATTTATTTTAATTTAATTAATTTATTTTTTTGGATTGGAGTCTTACTTAGTCGCCCAGGCTGAAGTGCTCATGGCCAACCCAGCGTTGACCTGCTGGGCTCCAGCGATCCTTCCGCCTCAGCCTTCCAAGTAGCCTGAACTACAGTAGGCACATGCTACCATGCCCAGCTCATTTTTTATTGTAGGGACGAGGTCACACCAGGTTGCCTAGGCTGGTCTCGAACCCTTGGGCTCAGGCAATCTACTCGTCTTGGCCTCCCAAAGTGTTGGGATTACAGGCTGAGTATTTTTTTTTTTTTAACCAAATATATTTTAATGAACCTGAAATAGATTCTGTTTACAACTTAGAACCCTGGTTGATCTTCTAATTTTAAAGTTTTTAATAGTATACTATTTTATTTTTCTAATTAAGATCTAAAAATTGTTGAACACTTACACTCCATTTTTTTTCCTTCCCCGAGTTATCCATTTCTTTGCTACCATTTTTTTCCTACTGAGGATGCCAATTTTTGTACCTTTTTACTTGCTTCATGTTCTTCTCTACTTGGCTTGAACTCCATTGCTGTTGTGAAACCTTTCTTGTACCATCCTGGCGGCCTGATGGTTTCTTTTCTTCCTTTGAATTCCAGTGGCACTTGTTCAGACATCAAGTACTAGGTTTTTGTTTTTTCTTTTTTTTGTGGTCTCACACTAAATGATAAGCTCCCTGAAAATTGGCAATATTCTTCTTTATATTTTCTGCTTTGTCTAGTAGAATGTCTTGCACCTATTAGAGTCAAGATTCAGCACAGTGGCACTTATAATGTATAGTTATTAGTCTTGCTGAGAAATCACAATGATGTCAGGCTGAGTGAACCGAGTTAATAAACTAGTTAGACTGACTTAGACCTAATGAGACAAATAGTCTGGCCATGAGGCCCAATTTTCATCTTTCTCAAGGAGTCTGAGACTTACCTCTCAATAGTTTTCATTAGTAAGTGGCCTCGTCTTTTGAATGACTGTCTTCATAATGTTTTATTTATTTTTTTCTTGCCTTGGCAAAAGACTTTTGTTTCTCCCCTACTTCCTAATTCCTTCCATTGTACCCTTTAGAATTGGTGTTCATAATCAGCAAGCTTGCTATTTTCGCTGTCTCTTACAATTTTGTGTAAATTATTAAATAACTCAAAACATGCAAACAAAAAGTATAAAAAGTAATATGGCAGATATCTGTATACCCAGTCTCAAGGTCAAGCCAGTGTTAATCTTTTGCCTCATTTTCTTTTCTCTTCTTTTAAAGTTCTTCCCTCCTCATATTTTTCTCCTTACTTAGGAGGTACTCATTACCCTAAAGTCCTTGTGGTGATTCCTCTGTTGTTCATGTGCATATAAAACATGTACATAAAAGATGAACTGAAAAGTTTTCATGCAACATTGTTTTCTAGATGTATTCATATTGACACATGTAGTTTTAGTTTATTTCTTTTAACTACTCTTTAGTTTTCCATGTTGAATAAGGCTTAGTTTCATGCTTAGATACAATTTTGGTTTACTTTTTGGCAAATAATATTGAAATGCTTGTGCATAAGTATAAGTACTTCGTGTAATTTTATCTAGGTTAGACACATGAAAGTAGAGTTGCTGAATCACAGGGACTAGGCGCCACTTTATCTATTATAGGTATTGCAAGCACAGTTCCAAGTGGCAGTACAGCTTCAGACCCATTAATGTGTTTCCTCACATTTTTGCCAACATTTAATTTTATCTAATGACTAATTTTTGTCTATCTGAAAGATGATAAATGGAATTTTACAGTTTTTATTTTCATTACTTTGATTTCTAGTAAAGTTGAACATCTTTGCATGTTTTTGATCGCTGTGGTTTTTCTAATCTGTGAAACTTTTCTCTATGTCCTTTGCTAATATTTTTGTTTGGTTGAGTGTTGGCTTTTATATTGATTTGTGGCAATTCTTTTTATAATCTGGATATTATGTTTTTGGTAATATGCATTGCAAATATCTTCTAGTCTGTATGTTGTCTTTTAACTTTATAAGTTTTAGATTTACTGCAAAAGTTTAATTCAATAATCTATACTATAGTCTGATTTGTCTACTTTCATATCATTACCGTATTATGTTGATTATAGCAGTTTTGATATGTCTTGATAGCTGATAAGTCTTCTCTCTTAATGAAAATTTTAGGTCAGCTTATCATATTTCACCCCCATTCCAAATAAAATTCAACAAAAAACAAACCTGAAACCCTGTTGGGATTGTGACTGGAATCTTACTGAATTTACAGGTTGCAATGGAGATAACTGTCATCTTTATATTGGATAACTGTCATCTATATTTCTAATATAGTATATTGCTTTCCTCTCAAAAGTCTTCTTTAGATTTATTCTTAGGTTCTTGATTTTTTTTACCATTATGAATGGAATTCTCATAAAAACACATTTTGTAACTGATGGTTGCAAACCAATTAGTATGAGAAAAAAATTGCTAAGACATTGCTATTTGTATCCTGATTTTGTATCCAGCAACCTTGCTGAACCTCTTACTTTTTTTTTTTTTTTTGAGTTGGAGTCTCACTCTGTCGCCCA
>NW_007248649.1:1115217-1118290 GCF_000164805.1 Carlito syrichta | reverse complement strand
CTGCAGCCTCGACCTGCTGGGCTTTGGCGATCCTTCTGCCTCAGCCTTCCACCTGTAGCTGGAACTACAGGTGCGTGCTACCATGCCTGGCTAATTTTTGATTTATTGTATAGATGAGGTCTCTCCAAGTTGTCCAGGTGGGTCTCGAACCCGCAGACTCAGGCAATCCACTCACCTCAGCCTTCCAAGGCGCGGGATTACAGGCTGAACCATGGAGCCCAGCCTTACTTTTTATGATAGATTCTCTTAGGTGCCCATGCAGATTATCATATAATTAGTGAATAATGATTGTTTTTGTTGCTTTCCAAACCTATGCTTTTTTATTTTTCTTGTGTGACTGGCCTATCTAGGACCCCTTTACTAAAATTGCAGCTCTTTCTGGTTCTTGACTTTGTGTTTTAGTGTGTGGAGGAGGAAGGAGTCTCTGAGAACTAAAATCTCCCACTAAGGACCAGGTCTCTATCTTTGTATTAAAGGCCAAATATATAAATTAAGACTAGCAGTGCATTGAAGGGAAGAAACATTGCCAATTTGAGTCTTGTTAATTTTTTTCTAATGTGTTACTATTTTTTCTGTGTTACTGGAACGTCAAGATTTCTCTTTCATGGTAACTGAAAGATTCATTTAAAAGAATAATTTTGATATATTCTTTCTTGATGAAGTTTTTGTGGGAAGGCTTTTCAGGTGATCTAATCTGATATATTGTTAGGACTGGAAGTATATTCTATACTTCATTAATTTCCTTAATTGAAATTTCACTCTTCTTGGGGACGCTTTGTTTCCTGAACTCCTTTCACTCTGGGTTTTGATGTCTTACAATTTCCTATTATAGCATGGTTTGAGAAAGCAACCTTGGATAAGTCTCTTCAAACTTCCTTATGCTTGTTTCATCATCATCAGTAATAGTAGAGGTACTACCATCAACTCCTATCTTATAGATTATTATAAGAATTAAGTAAGTTATACATATAAAGCATTTAGAACAGTGTTAGTTATTAGTTTTAACCTCCTTTTCGCTGTTATTTACTGCCTTTCCGGTAGCTTCTACTTACTCTGGGAAGACAGTGGAACATTGCTCATAATCTCCTTACACCTTCCAGGTCCTACAGTAACTCTCAATGATTTCAGCATCCCTGTGTATGATTTACCAGCATCCTGAGTCTTAATTCCCTGATGTCTCCAAATCTTAATTCCCTGATGTCTCCTTTGGTCTACTCTGTTTTCTCATGCGAATTATTACATTAACTGTTACATCTAGTAAAAAATTAATGCAAACACCTTGTATCCGTCAGTGTTGCTTAGTTAGCTGTTGATTATTAATGTTGTTCTACCAATTCAATTGTACTTTCAGCCTTTTGGCCTCTTCCAAGCATCATCCTCTGTTTTTCATATCTCTTGTTCACTGAGAATTCTGTTCACTTTTTGTTCATATCCTAAATTGCCCTCACTTCTACATATATTTGTCCCACTTATCTGGCAAAATCCCAATTCTGGACACTCAGTGATATGTTTCCTTCATTCCTGTACCACCTGATTGCTGAAGTAGAAAGTCACCCAAAAGGATATTTTTTTTCTTTATAAATTCATGATCATCAGCCACTGTTGAACCTTAATACTGCCTGGAAACCAATTGCATTACTCTTGTCAACTGGTTTCCTCATCATGGCCATGAATGTTTCAATCATCCATTCTCCTCAGATCTCCAACATGTCTCTTCTCTTTCTGTAGACTTTCCCTGTTACTTCCCACTGAAAATAGAGTGCTTGGTAGGAACCCTTGGTTGCCCACTACTGTTCCCATTTTCCCTTCCTTTTTAATGTTAAAATAGAAGTAGTACTGATTCTTCTTCTGCTCTCTCTTTGGAGGTACCTTAAACTGTTGATTGTTTCCTCCTTTGTATATTCAAGTTCTCATTACACTTCATGAGTATTTAAACATGCTCAATTCCCACTATTTAAAAAAAACAAGCAAAACAATAAATCTTCACCAGTGCCACATTACTGACTTTTCTTTTCCCTTTCATAGCCAAATGCTTGAGGTCATTGTTTCCATTTTTTACCTTCAATTTATTCATTCCACCAGACATGATACCAATGACCTGTTAGTAAATTAAGTGGATATTTTTATATTTGCTCTTATATGACCTCTCTATCAGTGTGCTAGGACTGCCATAAAGTACTACAAACTGGTGGCTTATACAACAGAAATTTGTTTTCTCACAATGTGAATGCTAGAAGCTCAAGATCAAGTGGTTGGCAGGTTGGTTTCTTCTGAGGCCTCTCTCCTTGGCTTGCAAGAGAGTACCTTCTTGCTGTGTCCTCACATGGTCTTTCCTCTGGGGCATGTGTTCCTGGTGTCTGTGTGTCCAGCTTGATTAGAGACTGGATGAAGAATCTATTCACCTCTTTGCAGACCTTGTCTCCAAATGCAATCATTCTGTGGTTGTGGGGGTTAGGACTTCTACATGTGGCTTTTGGGGGAGCACAGTTTGACATATAACAACCTTCTAACTGGTTTTATCATTTTTGAAAAACTCTTTCAAACCCTGTGGTTTTCATTCTGCCTCTCTGATCTACGCTCTGCAGCCTTTTTATAGTCTTCTCTTCTTTTTAGTCATTAAAAATGGAAATTTCTTGAGTCTTGGTTCTAGGCAGCTTTTTCTTGCTTCTTTGTTCTTTTCTTCCCAAATAGTCTCATCACTTTGATTTTTCACTTGTGAAGGAATCACTTATCCGTTGTTATAGAACTTATCAAATTCTAGACCTGTTTTATAACTCCACTTAGCTATCCCAGAGATACCTTAGACAAAATGAGTTCAATTCTGAACTCATGATAAGCCCCATCCATGTTATTTGACCCTAGTCTATCTTCTTAACCTTGTCCATGCTACTCTCTTTTTTGCTGCTTTGCCATAGCTGTGCTAAATATAGCAAAGCTAGCCTCTTGGTCAAGATGTAACGGCTTTTCCTCTAGAGTTCTTGCGTCTAAAGTCAGTCATTGTTCTGCATTTTTTGATGTCATATATTCTTCACTTTTCATTTTTAAAAACTACTCACTTTTTTTTTTTTTTTTT
>NW_007248649.1:1096386-1115197 GCF_000164805.1 Carlito syrichta | reverse complement strand
CTAATTTTTTGATTTATTGTAGAGATGAGGTCTCGCCAAGTTGCCCAGGCAGGTCTCGAACCCGTGGGCTTAGGTATTCCACTCACCTCAGCCTCCCAAAGCGTGGGATTACAGGCTGAGCCACTGAGCCCAGCTCCCGCTTTTTAATATACAAATGATAGGAATATTAGTCATTAGGGAGATGCAAACTGAAACGAAATCACTAAAACCAACTAGGAGGGCTAAAATTGAAAAGAGTATCATCCACACATTTTCTAGGAAGAAACCCCAAACTCCCATAAACTGTTGGTGTGAGTATAAAATGGTAGAGCCACTTTGGAAAACCATTGGCAGTTTCTTATGAATTGATATACCTTTGGACCCAGAAGTTCTACTCCTAGGTATTTTCTAAAACGGAGTCAAAGCGATGTTCACAAAAAGCTTTTTCTTTTTCTTTTTGAGTTGGAGTCTCACTCTATTGCCCAGGCTGGGGTGCAGTGGCACACTCACGGTCATCCCAGCGTTTGTCTGCTGGGCTCTGATCATCCTTCCGCCTCAGCCTTCCACGTAGCTGGAATTACAGGTGCGTGCTACCACGCCTGGCTAATTTTTGATTTATGGTAGAGATGAGGTCTCACCAAGTTGCCTGGGCTGGTCTTGAACCAGCAGGCTCAGGCAGTCCACCAGCCTCGGTCTCCCAAAGTGCTGGGATTACAGGCAGAGCCACTAAGCCTGGCCTCAAAAAGCTTTTTTAAAGCATACTTATGGTAGATGTTTTCATAACAGCTAACAACTGGAAGCAGCCCAAATGTCAATCAGTAGGATAACAGTTAAACAATTTTTGATATATTCATTCAATGAAATGCTATGCTAAGTAATAAAAAGGAACTACTGATGTACACAAAATGGCACGGGTGACTCTCACATGCTCAGCAAAAGAAATTGGACACAATACTGTATGATTCCATTTATATTAAGTTCTAGAATAGGCAAAGTTAGTCTTTGGTGAAAAAACAAAAATACAGAACAATGATTGCCTTTTGGCTGTGGAGAATACTGATGTTCAACTGGGAAGGAGTATAGGGAATCTTCCTGAAGTTATGTATATGTTCAGTATCTGATAGAGGTGTGTGCTATATGGGTTTATCTATTACAGTTGTATAGCTAAGAATTAAATATTTTAATGTAAGTAAGTTTTATCTGAAAATCATAAAATAATTGGGTTGGGTGGCAGTGGGGGTTTTGATGTAATAAGAATTGTAGAACGTTGATGATTGCTGAAACTGGGTAGTAGATTTGTAGGATTTTATTATACTATTGTGTTTTGTGTGTGTTTGAAATTTTCTTTATGACATCAGAAAATTATAGTTGGGTGTGGTGGCTCAGGCCTGCCATCCCAACACTTTGGGAGACTGAGCTTGAGCTCAGGTGTTCAAGACCAGCTTAGGCACCATAGTGAAATCCTTTGTGTTCTCTCCCCTTAAAAAACCCTTGCCAGTATAATTTTCTTCTCTGTGAACCACATGCTGATTCTGCACTCCCTTCTCCTCACCAGCCACTGTCTTTTCTTTTCTTTCTTTCTTTCTTTTTTTTTTTTTTGAGTCAGAGTCTTACTCTGTTGCCCAGGCTGGAGTGCTCATGGGTTCAGGAAATACTTCTGGGTTCAGGAAATACTTCTGCCTCAATCTTCCAAGTTGCTGGAACTACAGGTGTGCACCACCATGCTTGGCTAATTTTTTGATTTATTGTAGAGACGAGGTCTCACCAGATTGCCCAGGCATGTCTTAAACTCCTGGGCTCTGGCAGTCCTCTTGCTTCCACCTGCTGGGATTACAGGCGTGAGCCACTGCGCCTGGCCTGATTGGTTGGGTCAAAATGTTATATAAAGTTATGAATATGAAAGAATAATTGACTGAAGGTAATGCTTTCTTTCTGATTTTATTGTCATCTGATTTTTAAAAAGGAATAATAATACCGTGTCATTAGGTCTGCAACTATGTCCCAAATACCTTTTTTTCTCTCTAATATGCTTCCTACTTTGCATATTAGTTTTAGTATTTATCGGGACAATGATCTTTAAGAGCTTATTGTTTTCTTATTTTTTGTACTGATAGCTGTATATTTTAAACTTTGGTGTACCTCACTGCTAAATGGAGGTATAATCTAATAAATCATGAATAAAAATGCATTGCTTATAATTGTACCATTAAACATTTTATCTTTAATGTAGACATTAAAGCTAAGGGTGCTAGGTAGACAGTTCCATGGATATTCACAGTAAAGGTTTCAGTGGGTTAAATTTTATGATTAATTTTATAAATCCTAAATGCTTCCTCTTGACTTTAACTGCAACTCTTAAAATTGACCAACAGCAAACTCTATAATTCTGGAAGCTGATATTTTCCTAGTACTTTGAAGTGATTTAAAATACTTGACCAATAATGGAACCAATAGTTCATGTATTTATTGATTTTTCACTTTGAATAGCAACTAGTGTAGAAAATGCTAGATTTAAATTAGTAGTACATAATAGATCTGTAGTTATACTGAGCATTAGTCGCATTTGAAAAATCTAGCATTCATGTGCTCTTGAGGTACTTGATTTTCCAAAAGATTTTATTCAGATGTTATTGAAAATAGGAGCCTTTGGGAATTCAGGAAAAGTTCAGGAGTGACCTTTCTGGAAACAGATCAAGTATCACATACCTTTTCTTACAACCCTTTAATGACTACGTATTGCCTGGAATAAAGTCCAGATTCTAGAGCAACACAGCCATGACTCTTAATGAACTCACAGACATTTTCTAGTATTTCCTTACACGCTTGATACCTTCAAGCCTTATTAAACTAAGAATGTTTAAATTTACCATGGTTTTGATTACTTCTGTATTTGCATATATGCTATTCACTTAACCTAAAATAGACTACCCTTTATTTAGCTTCAGAAGCTTCCTCATGGAAGGCTTTTAAAAATCCTGTCCAAACTTAATTAATTATATCCTTATAATATCAACTACTATTATATTTAGTAGTTGATATTATAAGCTACATTGAATTACAATAGTTTTTACAGATGCCTGACCTACCCCCTAAATTGAGTTGCTTGAGAACAGGAATTGTTTATTAATCTTTGCATTATCTTTCATGCCTTGCTTACTGTAGTTGATTGATTAGTACTGATTGAATAAATGAACATTTATGCATTTTCTTTTGAGAATATTAGAAGAGCTGTTCTTTTGGTTGCTTGATAGAAGATAGCACAGATTTCTATACAGACTGACTCTATGGGAAAACAGAAGAGAATAATTAAATAAAATATAAGTAGTTTCATCTAGGAACCATTTTCTACAGTTGAAATTAATATGTTAAGTTATGAAATTGTCTAGAGTGGAAGGTTAAATTTTTGAATGATAATGTTTTAGTTGTTAGTAAATGGCATGTAAGAGAACTTTTAAGTTCATATGGCAAAGCAGGGAAAAATTGCAGTTGGAGTCTATGAGGTTTCTGATGTTTCATTGACTAACAAAAGGTTGCTTTATTAGCAGCATTAATGAACGAATTGCTTTATTGGCTTAGGCATACTGGTAGCATTGTCGTTCCAAAGAGCTGAGAATTCTTATTTCAATTCATGATTATGTTAGAGTAGTGAAGTGAAAGCCACTGACCTTCTCTTAAGTAGAAAATAGAAAGTTTTTACAGATAGATTAAAGCATTTTAAGGGACTTGGTGAAGAAATAAATTGCTGCAAGATCACTTGTAGAGACGAGGTTTGTTTTGTATCTTTTTGTGTACTAGTCTTACAAGTTTTAAAAATAGACTTAATTGATATTTGAAATAATAACTTTAATAGGATGGTTTTGTAAAGTTAGGTCAAAGTGATCAACAAAAGGGAATTATTAGAGTGAGTAAACTTTTAATTTTCCAAATGGTGTCATATAGTAAGAGCAATATGAGATACAGAAAGTATTAAACTACAGAAGATGTAATAAGGAACGTCTACAAATTAACAAAATTGGAAAATTAATTATAGGGACAAAAATTCAAAGGAGATACATGAATAGTTTTTATAGAAACATGCATAAAGATATATGTAGAAGTATGTTAATTATAGCACATTTGTAATAGCAAAAAGTTGGAAACAATCTGAATATACACCAGCAGGGAAATGATACACTGTATTTTAGAATATTAGCAAACTGATTCAAAAGAATAGGGTCTTTGTTTCCAGATTTGGGGAAATTTCCAACACATGTTATTTATGAAAATATAGAATGCTCTACATAGTATCATCTCATTTACTTAGTAGGTCTGTTGAAACCATTTTACGTATCTTAGAGGATAAGGAATTTAAGTTAACCTATTAATATTATTAGGAACTAAAAGTTTCACTGTAATAGAATAAAGACACACCTGTAGAATAAAAGGAGCCAAGAAAAATCATTTTTTTGTCAGATTAATTGAAAATATAAATTTGAATCCGTGAATAAGCAATTGGATATTCCCTCTCCCCTTGTCTCCTGTTCTATTTCCAGAGGGTCTGAGGTGCATGGATAATCTCAGTAAAACAATTACACTCAGCATCCTTATACTTGGTCTTTACATACTGTTCCCCCACTGAAAGGATGCAAGACTTCTTGGAAAAAGAGATGACCCTAGTTTTGGGGAAAACACACAGCAAGTAAGAAATCAAAGAAGTGCTAAAAAACTGATGGGTTACATTAAAAGAACCAACCAAAAGAGTTCCTACTGGCCAAATCTGGAATAATGATTGCAACTACTTGCACACCTTGAAGATCTACACTGTAATGTTGTCTTATCAAGTGTACAAAGCACTATGTCTAAAAAAGGTACACACCTTAATTTAAAAAACGCCTTATTGCTAAAAGTGCTAATAGTAACTGAGTCTTTAGTGATTCATAATCTTTGTGCCGGTGGAGGGTTTGCCTCAGTGTTGACGGCTGCTGACTGTTAAGGGTGGTAGTTGCTGAAGATTGGGGTAGCCGTGGAAATTTTTAAAAGTAAGGATTCAATGAAGTTTGCCACATTGACTCTTAATTAAAGATTTTTCTGTAGCATGTAATACTGTTTGTTAGCATTTTACTCAATGTAGAAGTTATTTCCATATTGGAGGCGATGCTCTCAACACTGCTGCTGCTCTATCAACTTTAGTATATAATGTTCTAAATACTTTCTTGCCATTTCAAGAATATTCATAGCATCTTCACAAGAAGATTTCATCTCAAGAAACCACTTTCTTTGCTCATTCTTAAGCTGCACCTCAGTCATTCAACTTTTGTCATGAGATGTTAGCAATTTAGTTACATTGTCAGGCTCCACTTCTGGTTCTCTATTTCTACCACATCTGTAGTGACTTCTTCCACTGAGGTCTTGAACTCCTCAAAATCATCCGTGGGGTTGGAATCAACTCCTTCCATACTCCTGGTAATGCTAATTTTTTTTTTTTTACTTCCTCCCTTAAATCATGATTATCCTTAATGGCTTCTAAAATGGTGAATCCTTCATGTTCTCATTCATAAGCAGACCTTGAATAATTATCGTAATACTATAAGAAAGGGATTGACAGTGGTGGGAAAACTGCTGGAAGGGGAGCGGGGGAAGAGGGATTGGCAATAGTGGGAATCTTCCTCGGGGAAGGGGGTGGGGCATACCTCATCAACAAGGATACCTGCATAATGAACATTTGTATACCTAACCGTGAATTGTACCCCACATCTTTAAAATAAATTAAAAAATTAAAAGAGAAAAAATAAACAAAATGGTGAATACTTCTTAGAACGTTTTAAATTTACTTTACTTTGCTTAGATCCATTGGAGGTATTACTATCTGAATGACTCCTTGACTCATGGGCTGCAGAATGGGTATTGTGTTAGCAAGCATGAAAGCATCATGAATCTCCTTGGGTGACCAGGTACATTCTCAGTGAGCAGTAATGCTTTGAAAGGAATCTTTTTCTGGGTAGTAGGTCTAAACAGTGGACTTAAAATATTCAGTAAACCATGCTATAAACAGATGTGCTTTCACACAGGCTCTGTTTTTCCATTTGTAGACCACAGGTAGGGTAGATTTAATGTAATTCTTAGGGCCTTATGATTTTCGGAATAAATGGTCATTGGCTTCTACTTAAAGTCACCAGCTGCATTAGGCTCTAACAAGAGAATCAACCTGTGCCTTGAAGTCCTGGATGGCATCTTCTTTCAATAGAAAGCTGTTTCATTTGCACTGAAAATCTGTTGTTTAGTGTAGCCACCTTCATCAATGATCTTAGCTAGGTCTTCTGGATAAGTTCCTACAGCTTCTCTCTCAGCACTTGCTGCTTCACCTTGTACTTTTATGTTATGGAGATAACTTCTTCCCTTGAACCTCATGAACCAACCTCTGCTAGCCTCTCACTTTTCTTCTGTGGCTTCCTTACCTCTGTCAGCCTTCACAGAATTGAAGAGTGTTAGGGCCTTGCTGGACTAGACTTTGACTGAAGGGAATATGTTGTGGATCATCTTCTAGCCGGACCATTCAAACTTTCTCTATATCAGCAATAAGGCTGTTTCACTTCCTTATCATTTATGTGTTCATTGGGGTAGCATTTTTAATTTCCTCGAAGAACTTTTTCTTTGCTTTTGGAACTTGGCCCAAGAAGCCTTGCTTTCGGCCTAGACGTGTCTTCCTCACTAAACTGAATTCTTAATTATTCTAGATTTTCTTTACAGTGACTTGTGTGACTCTTTCACTTAAACACTTAGAAGCCATTGTAAGATTATTAATTGTCCAACTTCCTATGTCTTTGTGTCTTAGGGAATAGGGAGGCCCAAGGAGAGGAAGAGAGGAAGGAGAACACCAGCTGGTGGAGCAGTCAGAAAAAACATGTTTATCAGTTAAGTTTGCCATCTTTCGTGGGCATAGTTTATGGTGCTCCAAAGTAATTACAGTAGTTACATTGAAGATCACTGATAACAGATCATGATAGCCAATAAAATAATAATGAGAAAGTTGGTAATATTTAAGAATTACTAAAATGTGATGCAGAGACATGAAGTGATCACATGACTGCTGTAAAATTGCACCAGTAGACTTGGTCAATGCAGTGTTGCCACAAACCTTTAACTTGTAAGATTTGCAATATCTGTGAAGTCCAATAAAGTAAAATGCAATAAAATGAGGTATGCTTATAATTATAAAAACTTAAATTGAAAAAAATTTCTGAGTTCAGAGAGATAAGAACAGAAAAAGAAAAGGAAAGCCCTCCTTTAGAGAATTCTAGTAGCAGTGTTAGTGCTAGGAATTAAACTCCATAGAAACAATCTATATCTAAAACATCAATATATGTCAAAACCTTTTGGTGGAAGAGTGCTGGGAACAGGATGTATATACATGGTGCCTAATTATCCTTTCACAAATCACTGACTATTACAAAGGGGAAAATGTGCCTTTATGATAGAGAGATCTGTAGGTTGTCACTTGAACCAAGTGGTGCTGTTCTTACAGTTTGGCAACCTGATACCATGTTCCTCTTGTATGTGATGCTACCTTTTTGAGTATTCTTGCTTAATATGCTATCCATAATCCAATTAGGTTTGTAGAATAAATCAAATCACATCCTGAGAGGCAATCAGACAGATTCATGATGTGGGGTGGGACATTCTGCAAAAAAGTTGGCTGTGAATCCTCAAGTTCAGCAATGTCCTAAGTAAAAAGACATGTGTGGGGACTATCTAGGACAGGAGAGAACAATGAGATGTAACAACCAAATGTAAGGCATAAATTTTGGTTTGCTTTTGGATTGACCCCTCTAACCCTGAAGCCTCAACAAAAGATATATTTGAGACAATTGAGAAAACTTGAATACATTACACTGAAATAAAGATACCAAATTATTTAGTTTCTTTTTCTTACCCAAATGTCTTAATGGGTTTATTACATTTGTAAGACTGTATTAAAAGAAATGTCTCACTACTCATTATAGTCTAAGATAAAGTCAGTACATACTAAAAAACTTATAGTTGTTTTTTTTATCTGTAAGACGTTAGTCTCAGTTAATGAAAGCCCAGATTATGTGTAACTGTCTTCCAAAGTAGCTTGCTTAAAAGAGCTTCCACCTGGGCACAGTGGCTCACGCCTGTAATCCCAGCACTTTGAGAGACTGAGGGGAGGAAGGAGAATCCCTTATGGCTAGGAGATTGAGGCCAGTCTAGGCAATGTAGTCTCTACAAACAAGCAAATGATCTCAGTTGGTCATGGTGGAGTGTGCCTGTAGTCCCTGCTACTTGGGTGGCTGAGGGAGGAGGATTGCTTGAGCCCAGTAGGTTGAGGCTATGTTTGCATCACTGTACTCCAGCCTGGGCAACAGGGCAAAACCCTGTCTCTTTGGGGAGGGGTGGAGAGGGAAAGATTAAAATGGTAAATTTTGGGCTGTAATCCCAAGCAGTTTGGGAGGCTGAGGTGGAGGATGGCATGATTGCAGGAGCTCAAAGACCAGCCTGGGCAACATAATGAGACCGGGTCTCTACAAAAAAATAAAAAAATTAGCTGGGTGTAGTGCTGTGAGTCTGTGGTGCTAGCTACTCAGGAGGCTGAGGAGGGAGCATTGCAGGTAACTGAGGACTGGAGGCTGTGGTGAGCCTTGATTGTACCACTGCACTCCAGCCTGGGTGACAAAGTGAGACCTTGACTCAAGGAACAAAATGGTACATTTTGGTATTGACATTTTACCATAACAAAAGCTTTGTAAAAATAAAGTATTTTTTGATGTTCTTTATAAAAAATTTTCTGCTGTAATGACAGCATTTTTGTTTGTTGTTTCTTTGCTCCCTCTTTGAATACATATTAAGAATTATACATATTTGGAAATATTGTAGCCAGGTAAATGAAAAAGAATACCAGTAAATAATTTTAACTCAGTACTTTGGGCCAGTGAAGGAAAATCTTATCATGTAATTGTTTTTTCTACTTCACATTAAGTTACACAAAGTGAGCTGTTTACATACACAGATTAAAAAGAAAACTTTTTCCTTTTGGCCCTGTAGAAAAATTTGAAAAGATGGCTTATTTTCTGAATTGTAGGCGCAGAAAAAGAGGAGATCAAAAAGACAAGTAAAATAGCACAGTAGATGCTTATCGACCTGATTATATTTAAGAACACTCCAAAGAAACTAAAATGTAAATAAGCGAAACTGGGAAATATTGAGATGATACTTGAAAAATTCAAATTACAAATATGCAGCAGCTGAGTATTTGTGAGTTTTTGGTTGCTTATTTTATGTTGATTTTTTCCAAATTAATATCTCCTTTTCCAAATTTGTACTACATTCTTTTTAGATCATACTGCAGTTGCTTTGAGACATTTTAATTATTTGGCTTTATATGGTTTTCAAATACATATGACATTTTAAATGTGTTCAAAGAGGATGGAGGGAAACAACAAACACCTGCCTCACTTTGGTGAGGGATGATAAGTCTGAAGACTGCTAATATTCTTCCAAATGGCCTTATTTGGACTCATCTTTTTCTAATATTGTCTTTGATCTGAAATTAGAGTTCCACTGTCAATTGTGAAAGACCTGAGGTTTTACCCTACTTGCAGCCTAACAGATTACTCAGACACAGTTTCATGGATCCTGGTAGAGGATATGAGACTCCTGAGTTGGAGCTGAGGGACAACTTTACTACTCAATGGCAAAGAATAGCTGTGAGTGGCCAGAGTTTTAGCTGTTTTTTTGGGGCCAGTTTCCCAAGCCCCAGTTTCTGTAAGGCAGTGGGAGGAGGGCCAGGTAATACTTGTTCACACAGTGGGTTGCATAACAAGTGAGGAAACCTCAGCTTAGAAAACCTGAATAGTAGTTTATAATAGGGAGTAAGAACGCTTTGCTTTGGCATGAGATACTATCTCTGTCTCCCAAGGCTTTTTGCTGTTAAAATATTCTCAAAAAGATAGTGCAGACCTAAGGGCAGTGAATGTCTTAACTCCCAAGATGTGAAGAAATGTGAGTGTCCCATAGAGAATAATCTACCAATAATATTTCCTGCTCATTTCTACACTACTTTGTCCTCAGGCAATTTTTTTTCCTGACTATACGACTCTGATTTATCTGACTGACAGGATAGTGAATATTTGTTTAAATAGTTCATCAGCTTTTAAAAATCAGATTATTTGCTTTCTTATTGTTGAGACTGAGAGTTCTCTCTTGATTCTGGATACAGTCCTTTGTCAGATATGTGGTTTACAAATATTTTCTCTCAGTCTGTAACCTGTCATTTTATATTCTTTAATTTTATATTCTTAAGTCTCTGTCTTCTCCTTCATTACAGAAAAAGTTTCTAATTTTGATGAAACTGTCAAGTTTTTCTCCTCTTTGTGTTTTAGAACTCTTTGCCTAACTGAAAGTCACATTTTTTTTCCTTTGTTTTCTTCAAGATGTTTCATTTTATGTTTTACATTTTAGACGTGTGATCTGCCTTGCTTTACCTTTTGTGTAAGTTACGAAGTAGAATTCAGGTTCATTGTTTTTGCCTATGGATGTTCAGTTGTTCTAGCACTATTTTATTTTAGGTTTTTTGGAGTCAAGGTCTCATTCTGTAGCCCAGACTGGAGTGCAGTGGCATGATAATGACTTACCACAGTCTCAACCTCCTAGGCTCAGGCAATCCTTCTGCCTCAGCCTCCCAAGTAGCTGGGAGTACAGGTGTGTGCACCAACATGCATGCCTGGCCTGTTTTTCTGATTTTTTTTGTAGCGACAAGGTCTCACTATGTTGCCCTGGCTGATCTTGAACTCTTGGGCTCAAGAGATTCAGCTACTGCTTCAGCCTCTCAAAGTACTGGGATTACAGACCTGAGCCACTGTGCTTGGCCGAGGCAGTATTTGTTAAGAGACTGTTGTTTTTCCTTATTGAGTTGCCTTTGTACCTTTGTCAAAAACAAGTTGAATGTAAGTGTGTATTTCTGGATTTACAGTTCTGTTGATCTGTGTGTCTGCCTTTTGCTAATACATCATTGTCTTGAATAATAACATTTATAGTAGTTCTTGAAAATAGTGTCTTTAATTTTGTTCTTTTGCTGAATTGTTTAGGATATTCCAGTTTTTTGGACTTTTTTGGGGTATAAATTTAAGAATCAAGTTGATCCCAAAAAAGTCCAAAAAACTGGAATATCCCAAACAATAGCTACAAGATATTTTACTGAGATTTTGTTTGGGATTATGTTCAGTCTACATGTTAATATGAGGAGAATTGACATTTTAACAATATTAAGCTTTCAAACCCATAATTACAATATATTTCTCCATTTTCTTAAGGGTTTTGATGACTTTCTTTTTTTGTTGTTTTTTGAGTTGGAGTCTCACTCTGTCGCCCAGACTGAAGTGCAGTGGCACGCTCCCAGCCACCCCAGCATCAACCTGCTGGGCTCACGCAATCCTTCTGCCTCAACTTTTCAAGTAGCCGGAACTACAGGTGTGCAGTACCACACCCGGCTAATTTTTTAATTTATTGTAGCGTCGAGGTCTCGCCAAGTTGCCCAGCTGGGCACGAACCCACGGGCTCAGACAGTACGCTTGCCTCAGCCTCTCAAAGTGCTGGAATTACGGCTGAGCCACCGAACCGGACCTTATTTTATTTTCTAATTGTACTTGCTAGGTCTTTTCAGTACAATGCTAAATAGAAGTAGTGAGAATAAACTTGCTTTGTTTCTGGTCTTTTATTACTCTTTTAGTGTTAACTCTAATGCTAAATGTAGGTTTATTTAAATGCCCTTTATCAGATTAAGAAAGTTCCCTTTTATTCCTTCTTTGCTGAGTTTTTTTCTTTTTAATCAAGAATGGATGATGTTGTATCTAATGCCTTTTCTCGAGCTATTGCAACGGTCATGTGGTTTTTCTTGTTTAGGTTGTTAATATGATCTATTTCATTGTTTGATCTTCAAATATTGAACCAACTTTGTATTCCCACAATAAACCCTACTTGGTTGTGAGCTGTTATTCATTTTCTGCATTGCTGCATTGGGTTTGCTCATATTTTGTTGAGGGGTATTGTCTGCTGTTTTCTCTTAATATATTTGTCTTTCTTTTGTATTTTGAGTTGGTAAGTTTTCTTTCTTCTTCTGTTTTCTGGAAGAGATTGTGTGCAATTGGTATCTTTTTTCCCTAAATGTTTTGTGGCATCTGCTATTAAACCATCAGAGTGTGGTGTTTTATTTTTTGGAATTTGTTTTCTTTTATATATATAGGACACTTCAGGTTTATCTGTCTTTGAGTTTTAGCAGCTTATATCTTTCTGGATAAAACGGCCCATTTAATCTAAGTTGCTGAATTTGCAGGCATATTTTCTAACTTTTATTTTAATATTTGTAAGATCTATAGTGATATCCCTACTTTCATTCCTCATGTTGGTTTTATCATTTTTCTCTCTTGATTTAGGGATTAGTCTATCTGGAAGGCTTAATTTTATTGAGCTTTTCAAAGAACCAGCTTTTGTATTTATTAACTTTTCTCTGCATTTTGTGTTTTCCATGTCATTGTAATCCATTGATTTTGACTTTTCATCATTGCCTTCCTGTTGCTTGCTTTGAGTTTGCCAGCTTTTCTTTGTCTAGTTTCTTAAGGTGGATGTTTATTGATTTGAGACCTTTCTTCTTTTCCTTTTCTAAGGCATTTGATGCTATAAATTCTCCTCTGGGCACTGTTTTAACTGCATCATATATATTTTGAAATGTGTTTTCATTTTCGTTTAGTTCCAGATATTGTCTAATTTCCTTTGAGACTTATTTGATCCATGGGTTGTCTGTCTGTCTGTCTATCTATCTATCTTCTTAAATCAATCAATCAATCTATCTATCTATCTATCTATCTAATCCATCTATCTATCTATCTATCTAGAGTCAGGTCTTACTCTGTCATCCAGCCTGGAGTACAGTGGCACAATCATGGCTCACTGCAGCTGCAAACTCCTGGACTCAAGCTATCCTCTGCCTCAGCCTCACAAGTAGCTGGGGCTATAGGCATGTGCTAGCAATCTTGGCTAATTTTGTATTTTTTGTAGAGATGAGGTCTTGCTATGTTGCTTAGCCAGGTCTCAAACTCCTGGGCTCAGGTATTCTTTTGCCTCAGCCTCCCAAAATACTGGGTTTACAGCCATGAGCCACTGTGTTTGGCGCATAGGTTATTTAGATGTGTTTTGAATTGCTATGTTGGAATTTATCAGATATTTTTTGTTACCTATTTCTAGCTTAATTCCATCATAGTCAGATTATGTATCTATAGATCTCGTTCTTATTGCCTTGTTCAGACATGCTTTATATATATGTAAAATTTCAATTTTTAAAAATTTGTTAAGGCTTGTTTTATTTAGGTGACTCATGTACACTTGAAAAGTATGTATATTCTGTGGTTGGTTGGAATAATTTGTTTTTGAGTGGAAAGGGGTAATGTTTTAACCTTTTTAGTAAGATTAAACCTTAAATTCTAATTGCTTTGTAGTCAGTGGGATAATAGAAAAGGATGATGGGATTTAGAACGCTTGCATTTAGTGTTACAACTCTTTTTTTTTGGTCAGAGTTTCACTTTGTTGGCCAGGCTGGAGTGCAGTAGCACACTCATGGCTACTGCAACCTCAACCTGCTGGGCTCAGGCGATCTTTCTGCCTCAGCCTTCCAAGGAGCTGGAACCACAGGCACATGCCACCACACCTGGCTATAGTGTTATACCTCTTTTAGAACTTGCCTAAAATTCTAAATTTGTTAAAACTGGAAAACCCCCAAATAATAATAATTTAAAAAGAGAACACTAACTTCTAGATAGATTTGCCTTTTATGAAATATATGAAGGGTCTTCAGAAAGTTCATAGAAAATACATACTGTGAAATAACTATGCATGAATTCAATCTTTTTTGTACCAAAATAAATGCATACAACTTGTTATAACATATGTGAACAAGGCAGTAAGAAGGATAAGATATCTGTCTGAAAAGAGCCCCTATCAGAGCAACAGGAATTCTTCTAAAATTGAAGAACGAACAGACCTCAGATTTATGGTGATGCATGAAAAAAAGAATGATGAAATTGATGCTTTATGAAAAGTTTAGGGAACAGTGTTCCAAAGAAATCAGAAGTTTACAAATGGATAATTCATTATAATAAGAGATGAGGTAATGTTGAAAATGAATCCTGCAGTGACAGACCATCCACATCAGTTTGCCAGAAAGAAATTAATCTTGCTTGTGCCTTAAATGAAGAGTACTAACATTAACAGCAGAAACAGTAGGCAATACCATGGACATCTCAATTGGTTCAGCTTATACAGTTCTGATTAAAATTAAAAGATGAAAAAACTCCATTCAATGGTTGTCAAAACTGTTTCACTCAGATCAACTGCAGACAGGAACAGAGCTTTCAATGGAAATTTTAAAGAAGTGGGAACCAAGATTCTAAAGCATTTCTTGGAAGAATCATAAAAGAAGCTGAAACATGACTTTACCAGTACAATTTTGAAGACAAAGCATAATCAAAGCAGTGGCTACTAAGAGGTGTAAGGGATCCAGTCAGACTAAAAGTGGACCTGTCAAGAGCAAAGGCAGGAATTTTTAAAGGATGCTTAAGGCATTTTGCTTGTTGATTTCCTTGGAGGACCAAAGGACAATAACATCTATTTATTATGAGAATATTTTGAGAAAGTTAGCCAAAGTTTTAGCAGAAAAATGCCCAGGGAAACATCACCAGAGAGTCCTTCTCTGCCAGGACAGTGTTTCTGCTCATTCCCCTCATCAACCGGGGCAATTTTATGAGACTTTTGATGGAAAATCATTAATCTTACAGTCCTGCTTTGACTCTTTCTGACTTTTTTTTTGAGTTTCCTAATCTTAACAAAGAAATCTTTGAAAGGCATTTGTTTTCCTTTGGTTAATAATGTGAGAAAGACTATATTGACATGGTTAAATTTCTAGGACCCTCAGTTCTTTAGGGATGGACTAAATGACTGGTAGCATTGCTTATAAGTGCCTTTTTTTTTGAGTTGGAGTCTCACTCTGTCACCCAGACTCTGGTGTGCAGTGGCCGCTCCTGGCCACTGCAGCCTCGACCTGCTGGGCTCTGGCGATCCTTCCGCCCTAGCCTTCCAAGTAGCTGGAATTACAGGCACGCGCTATCACACCTGGCTAACTTTTTGATTTATTGTAGCGATGAGGTCTCGCCAAGTTGCCCAGGTGGGTCTCGAACCTACGGGCTCAGGCAATCCACTCACCTGGGCTTCCCAAAGCATGGGATTACAGGCTGAGCCACTGAGCCTGGCCACTTATAAGTGTCTTAAACTTGATTGAGCTTATGTTGAGAAAAAGTTTATATTTGTTATATTTATCTTTTAATTCCATTTTTCCAGGAGCATTTTGAAGTCCTCATAGTATTTCAAATAAATTCCTATGGGCCTTTTATTTTTCCTATTTGTTAAATATTTGTGGTGGATTTGATTTTATAGAACCCTTCTGTTTTTTTAGAATGTTGTGCATGAAATTTTGTGGCACAAGATTTAAGAGTTAAAAATGTTCACTTTGTACTCAGTTATTGTAGCATTCTTTTGTTGTTGTTAATTTAGTTTAAATAGTGTAATTTTAAGGATTAAGCGAAATATAAGGTCTCTGTATAGTTTCAGTTTGTTGCAGAACCTGCTAGTTAGTTGCATATTTCAAGGTGGGCAGCAGTTTCTGTTTGTACATAATGTTTATTTTGGGGAAAGGAGATTAGAATTTGCGTGTTGGTTGGGTTGTATGTCACTGAAATAGAGTGAGATTGTATTGATTTAAGGAATATGGAGATGGTAGTGAAAGATACAAGTTACAAGCTTCATAAAAAGTACTTTAAAAATTGACAATTGACAAGAACTATAAAGAATTCAGAAATATTTTTAAGGCTTGTGAAAATGTTGAAGAAAATGTGTTTGTATCCGGGCTCCGTGGCTTAGCCTGTAATCCCATGCCTTTGGAAGGCTGAGGTGAGTGGATTACCTGAGCCCGTGGGTTTGAGACCCGCCTGGGCAGCGAGACCTTATCTCTACAATAAATCAAAAAATCAGCCGGGCGTGATCACATGCCTGTAATTCCGGCTACTTGGAAGGCTGAGGCAGAAGGATCGCCGGAGCCCAGCAGGTCGAGGCTGCTGTGGCTGGGGGTGGCCACTGCACTCCAGTCTGGGCGACAGAGTGAGACTCCAACTCAAAAAAAAAAAGAAAAAAAAAAAAAAGAAAACATGTTTGTAAGGACATAACTAAAAATGTATAATTCTGTAGAAATGCAGATAATTATATTGAAAGTTTTATTTTGGTGGTGGTTTTTTTGAGTTGGAGTCTCTCACTCCATCACCCAGGTGGAAGTGTGGTGGCACGCTTATGGGCACCCCAGCGTTGATCTGCTGGGCTCCGGCGATCCTTCTACCTCAGCTTTCAAGTAGCCGGAACTACAGGTACGCACTACCATACCTGGATAATTTTTTGATTTATTGTGGAGACGAGGTCTCACCATGTTGCCCAAACTGGTCTCGAACCCACTGGCTCAGGCAATCCTTTTGTTTCAATCTCCCAAAGTGCTGGGATTACAGACTTGAGCCACCATGCCAGGCTTTGGTGGTGTTTTAACTATTGGAGCAAATAGGATGTTTTGAAAATACCATGAATTTACTTTTTAACTTGTTTGTAGCATCTATAAGAATTTCATCAGAAACTTGAAAGATTCTTTTCAAATTGTGGTAATGTGTAAGCCTTCCTTTGCAGTTTTGTAGCAATCAGGTTGGATTGTGGAGAGGATAAATACTGAGTTTTGTGTCTTCTTTGTTAAAAGAAGTAGACATGCAGCATAATATTAAGTAAAAATCTTTTTGTTTTTTACATGAAAATTGTCATGGCATGAAGTTTTGAAAAGATTGAAAGATATAAGAGAATAAGATTCAATTCTGAGTAAGGTAGAAATAACTTGTTGGCTTGTACTAGATTGATTCATAAAATATTGTAATTAGACTAAATTGTAATGGGTGATGGATAATTTGAGAATTGACATCTAATGCTTTGTCCAAAATAATTCAAAATCTGATGACCATGTAACTACTGAGAACTCTTGACATCTAGTGAAGTCTCTGCCTTTTTATATTCTTTACTTATCTAGCTCCAAATTTTTCACCTCCAGTATTGAAATTGAACACAACAAAAATAGTCTCTTAGGAAAATAAATTATGACCACTATTTTAAACATGCTAACTTTTCAAAGACTCATGTTTAAATGGTTATAATTCATGAACAGTGAATAAACAGGGTGCAGTCACTGAATTCATTGTGTACCTTTTGTTTTAGGAGAAGACAATTCTGCTTACATCCTTACAATTTTTGTTTTTGTTTTTTTGAGTTGGAGTCTCTCACTCCATCACCCAGGTGGAAGTGTGGTGGCCCTGCTTACTTCTCAAGGATCTTTAATATTACTAGGATTCATAGAGTTTGGTGAATTTTTCTAATAAACCAATATTTAGTTCTGTGGGCTCTTTAGATTTGGGGTAGGATCTGTTGTTTTGACCCAATTTGGTCACTGTTGACTGTTAGCTTCAACATGGATCCTAAAGTATGATCCTAGTTTGTCCATATTTGTCTCTTTTTTAAAAACTTTAATTTTTTTAATTATAAAGATGTGGGGTACAATTCAGGGTTAGGTATACAAACATTGATTATGTAGCTACCCTTTGCCTCTTTTTTGTTGTTTGTTTTTTTAGCTGAGATATGTGACCTCTGTTTCCTTTATATTTAGTACATTGATCTTTCTCTTTTAGGGAAATAAACATCTCATAAATGAGTGCTTTTTTTTTTTTAATACACCATTTTTGTTCTGGACTACCTCTCACATGAACAATTTTGTTCTTTTCAAAAGTTGTCCATAGTGGTCACTGTAAATCTCAAGTTATTCTTGGTGAAAATATGCCATTTAGAAAGATAAGTGCGCCTGCATTAGAAGTGTGGTTTGTTCTTGGAGGGATTGTGGAGTTAGATTGACTAAAAAAAATCATTTTTGTGAAGAATTTCCTTGTGTACTTGTGTCTCAGAACTGCAGTTGGATGGTTGACCATCTGTAAGCAGAAACCTCACAATTCCTGGCTGATTGGAAGTTACAAAAAGAGATCTCTATTAGGACAGATTCTTACGGATAAAACAACTCAAAACTGACAAAAATTCTTGTAAAGTGTTGATGAATCCTCCAAAGTACAGTTTGTCCAAAGGATGCTAGCCTAAGGAGAAATCTGAGTTCCTTGGCCTCTGATAATTGTTCAGGGAACTGACCTGTTGGGGCTTCTGGAATCTGCTTTCCTCAGAACTTTGTTAGAGACTCAAAACACCACCACCACTACCACCGCCACCACCACAAACCCAGCAATCCAAGACAAAGAGGTGTTGTGAGTAACAGGGAGGGTTTCCTTATTCCGATCAGATCAAAGTTTGAGACTAATCATATAATGATATATTATTTAATTTAGAGAGAGGAATACAATTTAGATTAAAAGTGGTGATTGGGTAAATATAATGGAAAAATGGATAAAAATAAATACTTACAGTACTTTGTTTATATTTTGAATAAAGAAGGGTACTACTGTAAATATTAACATAAATTTCAGCTAGTATATAAAATATTTGTTGTGTGCTGTACCTTAGGCTTGTAGTCTCAGCTACTTGGAAGGCTGAGGCAGGACGATTGCTTGGGCTCAGGAATTTGAGACTGCAGTGAGCTATAATGGTACCACTACACTCCAGCTTGGGCAACAGAATGAAACACTGTCTCTCTCTCTCTCTCTTTTTTTTTGAGTTGGAG